>NC_091362.1:1594670-1764670 GCF_038502225.1 Cherax quadricarinatus
ATGGTTCCTGCCTCCACTACGTCATTTTCTAGGCTATTCCACTGCCTTACAACTCTATGACTGAAGAAATACTTCCTACTATCTCTCTGACTCAATTGTGTCTTCAACTTCCAATTGTGGCCTCTTGTTTCTGTGTCCCCTCCCTGGAACATCCTGTCTTTGTCCACCTTGTCTATTCCACGCAGTATTTTATATGTCGTTATCATGTCTCCCCTGACCCTACTGTCCTCCAGTGTCGTCAGGCCGATTTCCCTTAATCTTTCTTCATAGGACATTCCCCTTAGCTCTGGAACTAACCTTGTCGCAAACCTTTGTACTTTCTCTAGTTTCTTGACGTGCTTTATCAAGTGCGGGTTCCAAACAGGTGCTGCATACTCCAGTATGGGCCTGACATACACGGTGTACAGTGTCTTGAATGATTCCTTACTAAGGTATCGGAATGCTGTTCTCAGGTTTGCCAGGCGCCCATATGCTGCAGCAGTTATCTGATTGATGTGTGCTTCCGGAGACATGCTCGGTGTTATACTCACCCCAAGATCTTTCTCCTTGAGTGAGGTTTGCAGTCTTTGGCCACCTAGCCTATACTCTGTCTGTGGTCTTCTGTGCCCTTCCCCTATCTTCATGACTTTGCATTTGGCAGGATTAAATTCGAGAAGCCATTTGCTGGACCAGGTGTCCAGTCTGTCCAGGTCTCTTTGAAGTCCTGCCTGGTCCTCATCAGATTTAATTCTCCTCATTAACTTCACATCATCTGCAAACAGGGACACTTCTGAGTCTAACCCTTCCGTCATGTCGTTCACATATACCAAAAATAGCACTGGTCCTAGGACCGACCCCTGTGGGACCCCGCTCGTTACAGGTGCCCACTGTGATACATCATTACGTACCATGACTCGTTGTTGCCTCCCTGTCAGGTATTCTCTGATCCATTGCAGTGCCCTTCCTGTTATATGCGCCTGATGCTCTTGCTTCTGCACTAATCTCTTGTGAGGAACTGTGTCAAAGGCCTTCTTGCAGTCCAAGAAGATGCAATCAACCCACCCCTCTCTCTCTTGTCTTACTTCTGTTATTTTATCATAAAACTCCAGGAGGTTTGTGACACAGGATTTGCCTTCCGTGAATCCGTGCTGGTTGGCATTTATACTCCTGTTCCGTTCCAGGTGCTCCACCACTCTCCTCCTGATAATCTTCTCCATAATTTTGCATACTATACACGTCAATGACACAGGTCTATAGTTTAGTGCCTCTTTTCTGTCTCCTTTTTTAAAAATGGGAACTACATTTGCCGTCTTCCATACCTCAGGTAGTTGCCCAGTTTCCAGGGATGTGTTGAAGATTGTGGTAAGTGGCACGCACAACATATCTGCTCCCTCTCTAAGGACCCACGGGGAGATGTTGTCCGGTCCCATTGCCTTTGAGGTATCGATGTCCCTTAGCAGTTTCTTCACCTCCTCCTCATCTGTATGTATGTCGTCCAACACTTGTTGGTGTATTCCTTGCTGGTGTCCCCATCTGGTCTGTTCCCCCAGAGTCCTTCCTGTCTCTACTGTAAATACTTCCTTAAATCTCGTGTTGAGCTCCTCGCATACCTCTTGATCGTTTCTTGTGAGTTCTCCACCTTCTTTCCTCAGCCTTATCACCTGGTCCTTGACTGTTGTCTTCCTCCTAATGTGGCTATACAGCAGTTTCGGGTCAGATTTGACTTTCGATGCTATGTCGTTTTCATACTGTCGCTGGGCCTCCCTCCTTATCTGTGCATACTCGTTTCTGGCTCTTCTACTAATCTCCTTGTTTTCCTGGGTCCTATGCCTCCTGTACCTTTTCCATTCTCTGTTGCACTTAGTTTTTGCCTCCCTACACCTTCGGGTAAACCAAGGACTCGTTTTGGTCTTCCTATTATTTCTGTTTCCCTTGGGAACAAAACTTTCCTCTGCCTCCTTGCACTTTGTTGCCACATATTCCATCATCTCGTTTACTGATTTTCCTACCATTTCTCTGTCCCACTGAACCTCCTGCAGGAAGTTTCTCATAGCTGTGTAGTCCCCCCTTTTATAGTTTGGCCTGTCCCCTTCAGTTCCTGTTACCTTCTCCACTTGTAACTCTACTATATAGTCAAAACTCAGAACCACATGATCGCTAGCTGTGTGTGTGTGTGTGTGTGTGTGTGTGTGTGTGTGTGTGTGTGTGTGTGTGTGTGTGTGTGTGTGTGTGTGTGTGTGTGTGTGTGTGCGTGTGTGTGTCTGTCTGTATTTAGTATTTATGGTCCCCTTATAGGTACACACGTGTGTGCTTGTGTGTGCATATATGTGTGTGTGTGTGTGTGTGTGTGTGTGTGTGTGTGTGTGTGTGTGTGTGTGTGTGCGAATTTTTGTGAGTGTGCATGTGCACGTGCTTGTACGTTTGTTCTACATGAGTAGAACTATAATTACGGTGTCTTCATATTTCTTAACTCTTGCAGTTATTTTGAATCTCTTCTTAAGAAATTTTCTAATTGATCTAAGTGTTTTCTTCAAAAGTAATACCATACAACTACTGCATATTCCAATTTTTACTTTATTTACGTAATAAACAACTTTCTTATCATTTCTCCATCCAAATATTTGGAAGAATTTTTAGACTTTCCCAGTGAAGCATATAAGTTTCTCTCATTTTCATTTATATGATTTTCGTTGACAATATTTTGTTATTCGTAACTGTTATATCACTTAATCTAACACTTTCAATATTTTGTTACAATCTATATTGTTCATGAGAATTAATTTCTCTTTCTTCAATTTCCATTGCATGTCATTTATCTGCAATATATTCGATCATCAATCTATCATTCCAAGTGCTCAGTTTTTACAGGTCCTCTCATGAAGATTTACAATCAATTAATTATAAATTTTTCGTAAAAGTTTTACATCATTGATCTGCAAACATATTCACATATTTATTTTTTCGTTTCTCGTTGTATAACTTTTATGAAAATTAGAAATGTTATAAGGGTAAATACAAAACCTTGTGGCACCCCACTTGTGACATTCTTCCTATACATATTTATTCCTTATTTTAACTGTTTGCATTGTTCTCCCAAAAAGTTTGCCGTCCATTTTAATTCCTCATACATTTTGCTGTGCACATGTTAGTCTTTAATGGGAAACTGTCAATACCTATCTTGAAGTCTGGATAAATACTATATGGCCATTCGTTTCTTTCTTCAATAATTTCTGAAGCTTCGTCATAATAACGAATTCAATCTGTTATTCACAAAAAAAAAAATGTTTACAACTTAAAATGTAAAAATGCTCTAAATGTTGAATCCACTTAACTCCAATGATTTTTTCTAATAATTTTACAACACTAGTCAATAAAACCGGCTTATAATTTAAAGGTTCCTTTTATAAATGTAGCACATATGTCAACTTCCAGTTGTTTGCTTATTTCCTCTCTTGTAGTGATGTTCTAAAAAATATCCATAATGGTTCTCATAAGTCATCTGCACATTCTATTAATACCCTAGATGCCATGCCATCTGCTCTTATAGTGATTTTTTCACCAGCGTCTACTAACAGTTTCTTTATCTCCTGTTTAGTTATTTTATTATCTCCTAATTCATCGCTCTGTCTGGGATTATAGTCCCTTGATGTTTCTTAGTGAGTTCATTTGTGAATACACTTTGAAGCTTATTTCCTCCTCTACCTTAGTGATTCTGTCGTCATCACAATTTTTCGTGTTTAGTCTTTAATATTTAGTTTACATTTTATAAACTAAAATACAAAATTTAAGTTTATTTGCTTTCGTGTACTATTTCGTTTTCATTGTTTATTTTTTCTCTCCTTTCTTTTTTCATTGCTCTCCTGTATTATAGTTTAATTTGGAATAAAATGTAATTCCATCCTCATATACACTTCAGAGCTCTTCGTACAAAATAATTAAATCAATCCCTTGTAAAATATTGTTCTGTTTAGTTTATGTAAAGAACTTTTTCAAGCATTTTAATTTCATAGTTTATAATGTAATCGTTTCTTTTTAAGAATTTATTTTTGCACTGGTAAGTCTGATATGGGTTTGAGGAAGGTGAGAATAAGTCTACATGTTAAAGTTCTTGGGCTGTAGAGAAGTTGTCAGTTGGGTTACAGATGGTGGCTCTATTGTAAATGTTCCCATGATTTCTCTGTTAGAAACTCAGGTTAACCAAGACAACAGAGTGATGGCCTCTCTCGTTATATTGAGGAAAGCTATTGACTATTTATTTATGGTTCCAGTATCATAGGCTACCAATTTATTTCTGATTGTAAAGATTCCCAGGCACCATTACCTTTTTCTTTTTTGGACACTTTTCATCAATAAATGTTTACAGATATTAAGAAAGCCTTCAGAGAATTGCTAGCGGAATCATTCTTTTTTTTTTATTTTTGTTCTAATTCAATGAATTTTTTTACAGTGATTTAAGCAGTATTTCGAGCCTACACACTGTGCTTGTAGTGACTTTTTGCCTTAATAAAAGATAGAAAAAATAAATTGTGACCTATTGTATAGGGCATAAAAGTCTCCCTTAGCTAAAAAAACTGGTAAGATATATAATGCTCAAGTTGATCTCAGATGAAAAATAAGGGCTAGATAATCTTGGTACCAACCCCGTTTGAGCGAAAAATGTAAATTTTCCCATAATAAAAAATGTTGATGTTAATTATTTTTTAAGGATTATTTTTGGAAAAAATCAATAAAAACAAAGTAGTAAAAAGTATCGCAAATCCACTGTGCATGTTAGTAGAACCATCATTACTCAATAATGTGTCCAAAAATCATGACACTTCTATAAATACTTTTCGCCATAAATGGAAAATAATGACAACTTATTCCTGAGTTATACATATATAATATGTTGTCTGTAAAACTCTATGGTGACGGCACACAACATTTCAGAATGTTTCACACCTTAACACATGTTGACAGCCCACAGGCGACTGAGCTGGTATCACTTCCTGAAATTGAATGGAGTCCTCAGAGAAGTTGCTATGTAGTGTACTTAAAATGAAACAATCATGAAAATCGTAATTTTTGAAGGAAAAAAAATCGAATTGCCATCATGTCTTTCTGAAGACACCAAGAAAAAAATAATTTTTTTTGGAAAAACATAATTAGAAATATGATAGAAACAAGCTAATTACCTCAACATCTTGCCAGTATTATGTCCTATTTTTCGGTAAGAAGACATTTTTTTCCATAATTTTTCAATTTTCTTTTTTCATCACTCCTAAAAAATTTGCACCTCCCTTCATTTACCTTATAGAATGCTGTTGTTTCCCAAATAATAATAAATGACATGTTAATTATAGTAATTTCTAAGATTTTCTCATTTTTTTAGTTATCGCAGAAAGTAAACATTTTCCTTATTTTTGGATTTCCATTTCTGTTTCTTGAAGAGATTCCTTTGCCAATATCGTTAATCCTCCTTCTTTTCTCTTCTGTGAGTAATTTCTGTCAAATATATCCTTATTCAAATATGTTTTTCCAGTTCGGTTTCGGTTAGACAAACTCTATCAGGTTTCTCTTCATTTATATTCCTAAGTGCTAATCATTCTGAGATTACTCCTTCTTCAAAGATGTGTTATTCTTGATAATGCTTTTTCTCCATTTATTTTAAAATGCTTTTCATCTATCATTTAATGAGGTGTATGGGACTGTTACTTTTTCACTTCCACCTTTAACTATCCTCCATAGAAAAATCTTGTCTAATTTTTATATCATCATAGACCACAGTTTCCTTGTTCTCAAAATTTTTGTTAAGAATTTTCCTCTTATTTTTTATCTGTAAAAATGTTTTTTTTTCAGGGGCCTATGATTGTCTTTCTCATATTTTCCAAAACTCCATTTTACGCAAATTTGTCCTTGAAAGCTGAAATTAAAAATGTATTCTGTCATCTTATTTATGTTCTATCCTTTTTCTTTGATTCTTTCTATTCGCAATTTTATTTCCTTTTGAAAACAGCCAGCAATGATACCGGTTTTATCTTCTTCCCTCTACTAATCCTTTAATTTATTTATCAACACACACACACACACACACAAACATGTAGTACCCAGCCAACAGAGGACTCGCAGCAATGGTTTCAAGTTGGAAAAATTCAGATTCAGGAAGGATATAGGAAAGCACTGGTTTGGTAATAGAGTTGTGGATGAGTGGAACAAGCTCTCGAGTACAGTTATTGAGGCTAAAACATTGTGTAGTTTTAAAAATAGGTTAGATAAATACATGAGTTGGTGTGGGTGGGTGTGAGTTGGACCTGACTAGCTGGGTCTGGTACAGTGCTCCATCCTTGAGTGGGGATGACCAGACTGGGTGGGTCATTGGGATAATCCGGGGGGGTATTTGTGTAATCCGGGGAGGGACATGGACCTGCTCCGCGTGGGTCAGTAGGCCTGTTGCAGTGCTCCTTCTTTCTTATGTTCTTATGTTCTTATTTTTAGCCAGTTCCTTATATGTTATCTCTCTCTTCTCCATTACTTATATTTTCTCACTCTCCTCTACATTTGCTGTAAAGACTTTAAAACTTCGATTTACCTTTTTAATTTATTAATAGATCTTGCTTTACATGATTTTATTCAATTTAAGTTTTTCTATCCATTTTCCTCTGTTTTTATAGTCTGCAGACATGTAATCATATCTGTGGTCAAATCATGTTTCTTCTGCTATAATGTAATCAAATGTACAGTTGGAGAAAAAAAGTTATCGACTGTTTCCTCTGGCCAGAATTGATATCTGGCAACTCAGAAGTAGTAAACAGAGGAGTAGAGAATGTTTTCATGAATGAATTTACCCAGATAGTAATGATGATGGTAATTGGCTGACAAAATTAATTGCTGGTATGTTCTGTGTATCTTTTGTCTTTACTTAGGGGCATTACTTGGTAATTGATATTAATTAAATCACACGCTAATCATGCCTACCAGAAACTCCACCGTCCCAAGTTACTCACAGGTAGACTTCGCTAATTAATTAAGACGGGCTGTGTGAACACAATATCAGTACTTACTTCACTAAGGTGTCTTTGTCGACACTTAGCTCCTGGGTTCAGATCCAGACTCTGACTACCCAAGACACTGAGTTGTGGTTCACGTAGCCCCGTGCGGTTGCCACGTGACCCCTATGGTTATCAGACCCGGTTAATGAACTAGATATAACTGACCAAGCTTGGAAGTCTAGCTAACCTGTACAGGTATGGCAACTAACACTGGTGAGCTCCAAGGTCCGGTCGGTATTTTGACCCGGGATGGTTGCTGTACATGGTAACACGAAGTCACTGTTCTATAATGAACCATTAAGAACTCTTATGTCAAGAAATGCGATATTACACTACGTCCCTTCACGAGTGAAGAGGAAAGGAGAAAGAGCGGGGATAATCTGGTCACTTACTTTTTCCATTTCCTCCCTTGGGGGAGTCTGGTTCTTCACCTCCTCCCTCGTAGTTGGGATCAACAGCTGTTCGAAAATTCTACCATAGCATCTATTTGCAAGCAGTTTTATGTACTCACATATTAGGTGATTTAGCTAATGATGAGTGTTTTGCAGTATGAGTTTGGTCTCATGATTTTGATTAATTATTTCTGAATTCGAAGGTTGTTGACGTTACAGTTTCATAGACATACAATACCGTGTGTAATCAGATTTAGAGGTGACTGTGTAATCCATCTTTTTGATGTTTGCATATTCTGTGACACAAAGAAATTCGAGAAAGGAAGACACATTAATACTTGTTCTTTTCTACCGGGGTATGTAAAGTTACTTACATTGGAAAGTAGACTTGGAAGTAGCTAGGTTAGCAGCTCACTCAGTTTACTCAATGTGGTCCCTGGTTCGATCCCTGGTACAAGTGGAAACATTGGAAGTGTGTTTCCTTAAGACACCTGCTGCATGGGTGTTAGCTGATTGGTGGGGGTAGCATCCTGGGGGCAAAATTAACCTAACTTACCCGGAATGCTTTGTATAACAAAAAGTATGCAGTTGATATTAATTAGGTCTGTATAAGTTGTACATCATGTACTTGTAGAAATAAAGATTATTATTATTATTATTATTATTATTATTATTATTATTATTATTACAATGATAACGATGATGATATTTTATGACCTCTTAAACACAGTGTCCATTGCAGTACCTGCTACGTCTATATTTTGGTTCATAAACAAGTCAAAATTATCCGAACCTGGTGTATTATCTGGAGAGCGAGGGTTCTCTCCTATAGACATCATTCAGTAACTAAGCACAGGAAACCATGTGCACATGGTTTCCATGTGCAAATGGGAGAAGAGTGGTGACCTTCACGATCGAGCCAGATCAGGAGCCCCCATGAAAACATCAGCAGAATGAGTCGAATCAATAAAGGAAGCTGTGGAAGCAAATCCAATCACTAATGCGGTAAAAGAACGGCTGACAGACACCGTGAGCCTCGTCTGCACTTTGCACAACATAAGCTAGATAAATGAATGAACTTTCAGAGAATTATTATATAGATTGATGAAAAAACTTTTGTTCAACTTCCCACGACAAAATACACTGCAGGTAAAGGAATGTGTGTAGGTGCTTAATCAATGATATGATCAATCGTTTCTGAAACTAATTATGAAATACTAAATCATCAGACACATTTCACAGATACCTTCATTCAGTACTACTGCACTGTATACCTGGAGGGTGTTCTGGGGGTCAACACCCCCTCGGACCGGTCCATGACCAGGCCTCGCGGTGGATCAGGGCCTGATGAACCATGTTGTTACCGCCGGTACCACCGGCTGGGAAGGTACTGGGCCCCTGACACTTATTGTGTTATGTCTTAGTGCACTCATGGTACCCCTGCTTTTCAGTGGGTGAATATCTCACCGCCTGGCGAGTCTTTTGCTTTCGTAGGGAGTGATTTCCTAGTGTAGATTTGGGACTAGTCCCTCTAGGATTTTCCAAGTGTATTTTACAATGTTTCTTTCTCGCCTGCCTTCCAAGAAGTACAGGTCAAGGGACTTCAGCCGTTTCCTGTATTGAGGGGCTTTATTGTACTTATAGTGGGTATTTTACTTTTTTAAACTAGAAATAACCATAACAACAACTATGAAGAGGCAAAGAATGGCCACGTAACCTGTAACACGTGGGGACGGATTAATTTTCAGTGTGAGACAGTTGGTCAATATGGAGCAATGGTTTAGTGCTGACTAGAATCTAGGGCATATGCTCACGTCTTTATTCATGATTATTGTCTTGTGTAGACTGCTTGGGTTATCTAGTAGGGTTATGAAAACAGAGGAATATCGACCATCTTCCATGGGCCAGTAAAGGTTGTGACATGAGCCCCATTGAAAAAATCCAATCTAACATAATGAACGTGTGAGAACTAGGAATGGATAGAACTTACGGCAATTACTACACATGAAAGGGAAGAGTAGAAGATTGTAGATGAATGGTTCACAGAACCGACACGTTGATAAATTAGACACATGTGCAACTCTTGGGTATCTTTATTAAGGAAACGTTTCGTCACACAGTGGCTTCATCAGTCCATACACAAGAGAAACTTGAAGAACAGGAGGAGAATGAGGTAATCAGTCCCTCAACCTTGAGTCGATGTGGTCAGTCCATCAATCTTGAATAGAATACAGCATATGAGCGGAGAAGCAGCTTATAAACCGTATGGTAGGAGAGGTGCAGCAGTCGTAGGTGGTGTCACATTTGTTCAATGTGGAAGTAGGTCGTGCCCAAGGGTTAGGCAAGCGAAGAATTCCCAAGTATTAAGATCCCAAGAAGTTGCAGTTTCTGTCAGGATTGTAGATGAATGGTGAAATAAATGAATGAATGAATGGTGTGGCGAAACGTTTCCTTAATAAAGATACCCAAGAGTTGCACATGTGTCTAATTTATCAAGAGTAGGAGATCCTGATGGTTGACAGTCTTGTTTATTACTACAAACAATAACACATTATTGCCGCAATAACTAATTAACTGAAGGCATGTATGTCGCACAAAGATCTTCTTAAAATATTTTAATGGTATGAAAGTAATGGATGAATATACTTTAAAATTAGACACTTACTTTTCAAGCTTTCATAAAATCTTTGCAATACCTATTAAAATGTTTGGTATAGGAATGAAAATGCACGTGATATGTATCTGCAAGTTGCAATAATGCCTGCAAGTTGCCTATTCTGAATAAACCATTACTGTTTAAAAATAAATATTTAAGTTTTAGTTTATGAAAAGAGATTTCCTAGTAGTTCACTAGTGTCAGCAGATTTGTCGATAATTTCATTTGACTCACGATTTTCCTTTTCAACTGTCAGGTTCACCAGGGTTGCAGTGGTTCTTATCAGGTTCGTGACTAGAGGACAGAAATAAGGAAAAGGGTTGCTTGATTGACTGGGGTTGACTTTGGCATCGGTACTGGCCGAGGAATTGGTTAAAATAAGATAGAAACTGGCTAATTTAGCATATTTTAGCAGTTTTTTTGGTTGGTTATTAGGGTTAGATTGCTGTTTATTCTGTTGGAAACATACTAAGGTCGATTTCACGGCCGAAATGACTCAAAATGTGGGGTTAAATTGGCTTACTTCTGAAATATTCCTAGTATAACTGTCTCGTCAGCAATTGGTGGGACTGCCCAATAACCTGGACAGGATCTGTCACCAGAGAAATAAGAAAAACGCTGATTTAAATGGAGAGTAACTTAATCACATTAGAGACCTGATGACGTGATTAATGGGGCGCAACTTTATCACATTAGAGACCTGATGTCGTGATTAATGGAGCACAACTTTATCACATTAGAGACCTGATGTCGTGATTAATGGGGCGCAACTTTATCACATTAGAGACCTGATGTCGTGATTAATGGAGCGCAACTTTATCACATTAGAGACCTGATGTCGTGATTAATGGGGCGCAACTTTATCACATTAGAGGCCTGATGTCGTGATTAATGGGGCGCAACTTTATCACATTAGAGACCTGATGTCGTGATTAATGGGGTGCAACTTTATCACATTAGAGGCCTGATGACGTGATTAATGGGGCGCAACTTTATTACATTAGAGGCCTGATGACGTGATTAATGGGGTGCAACTTTATCACATTAGAGACCTGATGACGTGATTAATGGGGCGCAACTTTATCACATTAGAGACCTGATGACGTGATTAATGGGGCGCAACTTTATCACATTAGAGACCTGATGACGTGATTAATGGGGCGCAACTTTATTACATTAGAGACCTGATGACGTGATTAATGGGGCGCAACTTTATTACATTAGAGGCCTGATGACGTGATTAATGGGGCGCAACTTTATCACATTAGAGACCTGATGACGTGATTAATGGGGTGCAACTTTATCACATTAGAGACCTGATGACGTGATTAATGGGGCGCAACTTTATCACATTAGAGACCTGATGACGTAATTAATGGGGCGCAACTTTATCACATTAGAGACCTGATGACGTAATTAATGGGGCGCAACTTTATCACATTAGAGGCCTGATGACGTAATTAATGGGGCGCAACTTTATCACATTAGAGACCTGATGACGTGATTAATGGAGCACAACTTTATCATAGTAGAGGTCTGAAAACGTGATTAATGGAGCGCAACTTGATCATAGTAGAGGTCTGAAGACGTGATTAATGGGGCGCAACTTTATCACATTAGAGGCCTAGTGACGTGATTAATGGAACACAATTTTATCATAGTAGAGGTCTGAAGACGTGAGTAATGGAGCTCAACTTTATCATAGTAGAGGTCTGAAGACGTGATTAATGGAGGGAGAGAAAATTGCTTTAGTGGCTGGTATCCCCACGATTTTTCTTTCCGGTAGTTTTAAAACTGAAAATTGATCAATTTAGTGCAAAACTGATTGAATGGCAGAATTCTGTACAATTAATAGGTTGTTTTTGGGTTAAAATAGCCATTTCTTGCGATCCATTCTAATGCTTAAGTTATACTAGTGAAATAGTTTCGAGAATGGTTAATTTGATTATTGTAGTAGGCCAGAACTAAGCTTAAAAATAGAAAAATGAGTGTCATTGGCCGATTTCCCTCAGTGGTTTACTATTCAATGAACTATTTCTAGGTCAATATAGGCCTCTGCTAACACTCATACCAAACTTAATAAATTCCCAATAATGCCGAAGGCACTACTACAAGGTGACGTAACTTACATATACTACTGCAAGGTGACATAACTTATATATCACTACTGCAGGTTGACATAACTTATATATCACTACTGCAAGGCGACATAACTTATATATCACTACTGCAAGGTGACATAACTTACATATCACTACTGCAAGGCGACATAACTTGTATATCACTTCTGCAAGGTGACATAACTTATATAGCACTACTGCAAGGTGACATAACTTATAAATCACTACTGCAAGGTATCATAACCTATATATCACTACTTCAAGGTGACATAACTTATGTATCACTAATGCAAGGTGACATAACTTATATAGCACTACTGCAAGGTGACATAACTTATAAATCACTACTGCAAAGCGACATAACTTTTAAATCACTACTGCAAGGTGACAAAACTTATAAATCACTACTGCAAGGCGACATAACTTATGTATCACTACTGCAAGGCGAAATAACTTATGTATCACTACTGCAAGGTGACATAACTTATAAATCACTACTGCAAGGCGACATAACTTATGTATCACTACTGCAAGGCGCTACAACTCAACTCACAAATCACTACTGCAAGGCACCATAACTCACGAATCACTACTGCAAGTCGACATAAATTATGTATCACTACTGCAAGTCGACATAACTTATGTATCACTACTGCAAGGCGCAACAAATCATAAATCACTACTGCAAGGCACCATAACTCACGAATCACTACTGCAAGGCGACATAACATATGTGTCACTACTGCAAGGCACCATAACTCACGAATCACTACTGCAAGGCGACATAACATATGTGTCACTACTGCAAGGCACCATAACTCACGAATCACTACTGCAAGGCGACATAACATATGTGTCACTACTGCAAGGCACCATAACTCACGAATCACTACTGCAAGGCGACATAACATATGTGTCACTACTGCAAGGCACCATAACTCACGAATCACTGCTGCAAGGCGACATAACATATGTATCACTACTGCAAGGCACCATAACTCACGAATCACTGCTGCAAGGCGACATAACATATGTGTCACTACTGCAAGGCACCATAACTCACGAATCACTGCTGCAAGGCGACATAACATATGTATCACTACTGCAAGGCACCATAACTCACGAATCACTACTGCAAGGCGACATAACATATGTGTCACTACTGCAAGGCACCATAACTCACGAATCACTACTGCAAGGCGACATAACATATGTGTCACTACTGCAAGGCACCATAACTCACGAATCACTGCTGCAAGGCGACATAACATATGTGTCACTACTGCAAGGCACCATAACTCACGAATCACTGCTGCAAGGCGACATAACATATGTATCACTACTGCAAGGCACCATAACTCACGAATCACTACTGCAAGGCGACATAACATATGTATCACTACTGCAAGGCACCATAACTCACGAATCACTACTGCAAGGCGACATAACATATGTATCACTACTGCAAGGCACCATAACTCACGAATCACTACTGCAAGGCGACATAACATATGTATCACTACTGCAAGGCACCATAACTCACGAATCACTACTGCAAGGCGACATAACATATGTATCACTACTGCAAGGCACCATAACTCACGAATCACTACTGCAAGGCGACATAACATATGTATCACTACTGCAAGGCACCATAACTCACGAATCACTACTGCAAGGCGACATAACATATGTATCACTACTGCAAGGCACCATAACTCACGAATCACTACTGCAAGGCGACATAAATTATGTATCACTACTGCAAGTCGACATAACTTATGTATCACTACTGCAAGGCGCAACAAATCATAAATTACTACTGCAAGGCACCATAACTCACGAATCACTACTGCAAGGCGACATAACATATGTATCACTACTGCAAGGCACCATAACTCACGAATCACTACTGCAAGGCGACATAACATATGTATCACTACTGCAAGGCACCATAACTCACGAATCACTACTGCAAGGCGACATAACATATGTATCACTACTGCAAGGCACCATAACTCACGAATCACTACTGCAAGGCGACATAACATATGTATCACTACTGCAAGGCACCATAACTCACGAATCACTACTGCAAGGCGACATAACATATGTATCACTACTGCAAGGCACCATAACTCACGAATCACTACTGCAAGGCGACATAACATATGTATCACTACTGCAAGGCACCATAACTCACGAATCACTACTGCAAGGCGACATAACATATGTATCACTACTGCAAGGCACCATAACTCACGAATCACTACTGCAAGGCGACATAAATTATGTATCACTACTGCAAGTCGACATAACTTATGTATCACTACTGCAAGGCGCAACAAATCATAAATTACTACTGCAAGGCACCATAACTCACGAATCACTACTGCAAGGCGACATAACATATGTATCACTACTGCAAGGCACCATAACTCACGAATCACTACTGCAAGGCGACATAACATATGTATCACTACTGCAAGGCACCATAACTCACGAATCACTACTGCAAGGCGACATAACATATGTATCACTACTGCAAGGCACCATAACTCACGAATCACTACTGCAAGGCGACATAACATATGTATCACTACTGCAAGGCACCATAACTCACGAATCACTACTGCAAGGCGACATAACATATGTATCACTACTGCAAGGCACCATAACTCACGAATCACTACTGCAAGGCGACATAAATTATGTATCACTACTGCAAGTCGACATAACTTATGTATCACTACTGCAAGGCGCAACAAATCATAAATTACTACTGCAAGGCACCATAACTCACGAATCACTACTGCAAGGCGACATAACATATGTATCACTACTGCAAGGCACCATAACTCACGAATCACTACTGCAAGGCGACATAACATATGTATCACTACTGCAAGGCACCATAACTCACGAATCACTACTGCAAGGCGACATAACATATGTATCACTACTGCAAGGCACCATAACTCACGAATCACTACTGCAAGGCGACATAACATATGTATCACTACTGCAAGGCACCATAACTCACGAATCACTACTGCAAGGCGACATAACATATGTATCACTACTGCAAGGCACCATAACTCACGAATCACTACTGCAAGGCGACATAACATATGTATCACTACTGCAAGGCACCATAACTCACGAATCACTACTGCAAGGCGACATAAATTATGTATCACTACTGCAAGTCGACATAACTTATGTATCACTACTGCAAGGCGCAACAAATCATAAATTACTACTGCAAGGCACCATAACTCACGAATCACTACTGCAAGGCGACATAACATATGTATCACTACTGCAAGGCACCATAACTCACGAATCACTACTGCAAGGCGACATAACATATGTATCACTACTGCAAGGCACCATAACTCACGAATCACTACTGCAAGGCGACATAACATATGTATCACTACTGCAAGGCACCATAACTCACGAATCACTGCTGCAAGGCGACATAACATATGTATCACTACTGCAAGGCACCATAACTCACGAATCACTACTGCAAGGCGACATAACATATGTATCACTACTGCAAGGCACCATAACTCACGAATCACTACTGCAAGGCGACATAACATATGTATCACTACTGCAAGGCACCATAACTCGCGAATCACTACTGCAAGGCGACATAAATTATGTATCACTACTGCAAGTCGACATAACTTATGTATCACTACTGCAAGGCGCAACAAATCATAAATTACTACTGCAAGGCACCATAACTCACGAATTACTACTGCAAGGCGACATAACATATGTATCACTACTGCAAGGCACCATAACTCACGAATCACTACTGCAAGGCGACATAACATATGTATCACTACTGCAAGGCACCATAACTCACGAATCACTACTGCAAGGCGACATAACATATGTATCACTACTGCAAGGCACCATAACTCACGAATCACTGCTGCAAGGCGACATAACATATGTATCACTACTGCAAGGCACCATAACTCACGAATCACTACTGCAAGGCGACATAACATATGTATCACTACTGCAAGGCACCATAACTCACGAATCACTGCTGCAAGGCGACATAACATATGTATCACTACTGCAAGGCACCATAACTCACGAATCACTACTGCAAGGCACCATAACTCACGAATCACTGCTGCAAGGCGACATAACATATGTATCACTACTGCAAGGCACCATAACTCACGAATCACTACTGCAAGGCGACATAACATATGTATCACTACTGCAAGGCACCATAACTCACGAATCACTACTGCAAGGCGACATAACATATGTATCACTACTGCAAGGCACCATAACTCACGAATCACTACTGCAAGGCGACATAACATATGTATCACTACTGCAAGGCACCATAACTCACGAATCACTGCTGCAAGGCGACATAACATATGTATCACTACTGCAAGGCACCATAACTCACGAATCACTACTGCAAGGCGACATAACATATGTATCACTACTGCAAGGCACCATAACTCACGAATCACTGCTGCAAGGCGACATAACATATGTATCACTACTGCAAGGCACCATAACTCACGAATCACTACTGCAAGGCGACATAACATATGTATCACTACTGCAAGGCACCATAACTCACGAATCACTACTGCAAGGCGACATAACATATGTATCACTACTGCAAGGCACCATAACTCACGAATCACTACTGCAAGGCGACATAACATATGTATCACTACTGCAAGGCACCATAACTCACGAATCACTACTGCAAGGCGACATAACATATGTATCACTACTGCAAGGCACCATAACTCACGAATCACTACTGCAAGGCGACATAACATATGTATCACTACTGCAAGGCACCATAACTCACGAATCACTGCTGCAAGGCGACATAACATATGTATCACTACTGCAAGGCACCATAACTCACGAATCACTGCTGCAAGGCGACATAACATATGTATCACTACTGCAAGGCACCATAACTCACGAATCACTACTGCAAGGCGACATAACATATGTATCACTACTGCAAGGCACCATAACTCACGAATCACTACTGCAAGGCGACATAAATTATGTATCACTACTGCAAGTCGACATAACTTAAGTATCACTACTGCAAGGCGCAACAAATCATAAATTACTACTGCAAGGCACCATAACTCACGAATCACTACTGCAAGGCGACATAACATATGTATCACTACTGCAAGGCACCATAACTCACGAATCACTACTGCAAGGCACCATAACTCACGAATCACTGCTGCAAGGCGACATAACATATGTGTCACTACTGCAAGGCACCATAACTCACGAATCACTACTGCAAGGCACCATAACTCACGAATCACTACTGCAAGGCACCATAACTCACGAATCACTACTGCAAGGCACCATAACTCATAAATCGAATTTGTATAGCAGACTTACAGACTCCTGGCTCTTGTGTCCTGGCTCAAGGGACATGACTCATAAGACCCTTAGAAATAAGGTGCATGATGTGCTTGCCTTACACTTGTAAATAACACTTTATTGCATGTTAAGCACAGTTCTCTAGCTTGCAAGAAAAGTCAAACCTCAACTGTCATTAACATGTCTCATCATAAATTTTCGAAATTTCATTACAAACACAGAGAAATCAGACCTAAATGACCTTAGAAAAAATTTACATATCAGGACAAGAATTTAATAGATCCGAGGGATAATTTTAAGAAAAATTCTAAGCTTTAGCAACTCGATGGCGGTGTTAGTTTGGGCATAAACATAAATTTTTTATTTGAATTCTGAGCCACTATTACTGGTAAATGCATAATAGAGTATATGGAACAATGACGGACGGGTGGGGATATTTGCAGTTTTGACACACCTCTGGCAAGATAGTGATGGAGTGAGTGATGGTGGAAGTGTTTTTTTCTTTGTTGTGACACCCAACCTCGGTGGAAGAGGCAAGTGTCAAAAAATGAATCTAAACAGACGATATTTGTTTATTTATGAAGATTACGAAATGTAATTTGCATGTAGCAAAATATTGTTAAGCACAAAGAGAGCCACTAGTATGCTGTGTATATACAGTGGTCCCTGGAGTTGCAGTGGTCCCTGGAGTTGCAGTGGTCCCTGGAGTTGCAGTGGTCCCTGGAGTTGCAATGGTCCCTGGAGTTGCAGTGGTCCCTGGAGTTGCAATGGTCCCTGGAGTTGCAGTGGTCCCTGGAGTTGCAGTGGTCACTGGAGTTGCAGTGGTCCCTGAAGTTGCAGTGGTCCCTGGAGTTGCAGTGGTCCCTGGAGTTACAGTGGTCCCTGGAGTTGCAGTGGTCCCTGGAGTTGCAGTGGTCCCTGGAGTTGCAGTGGTCCCTGGAGTTGCAGTGGTCCCTGGAGTTGCAGTGGTCCCTGGAGTTGCAGTGGTCCCTGAAGTTGCAGTGGTCCCTGGAGTTGCAGTGGTCCCTGGAGTTACAGTGGTCCCTGGAGTTGCAGTGGTCCCTGGAGTTGCAGTGGTCCCTGGAGTTGCAGTGGTCCCTGGAGTTGCAGTGGTCCCTGGAGTTGCAGTGGTCCCTGGAGTTGCAGTGGTCCCTGAAGTTGCAGTGGTCCCTGAAGTTGCAGTGGTCCCGGGAGTTGCAGTGGTCCCTGGAGATGCAGTGGTCCCTGGAGTTGCAGTGGTCCCTGGAGTTGCAGTGGTCCCTGGAGTTGTAGTGGTCCCTGGAGTTGCAGTGGTCCCTGGAGTTGCAGTGGTCCCTGGAGATGCAGTGGTCCCTGGAGTTGCAGTGGTCCCTGGAGTTGCAGTGGTCCCTGGAGTTGTAGTGGTCCCTGGAGTTGCAGTGGTCCCTGGAGTTGCAGTGGTCCCTGGAGTTGTAGTGGTCCCTGGAGTTGCAGTGGTCCCTGGAGTTGCAGTGGTCCCTGGAGTTGCAGTGGTCCCTGGAGTTGCAGTGGTCCCTGGAGTTGCAGTGGTCCCTGGAGTTGCAGTGGTCCCTGGAGTTGCAGTGGTCCCTGGAGTTACAGTGGTCCCTGGAGTTGCAGTGGTCCCTGGAGTTACAGTGGTCCCTGGAGTTGCAGTGGTCCCTGGAGTTGTAGTGGTCCCTGGAGTTGCAGTGGTCCCTGGAGTTGCAGTGGTCCCTGGAGTTGCAGTGGTCCCTGGAGTTGCAGTGGTCCCTGGAGTTGCAGTGGTCCCTGGAGTTGCAGTGGTCCCTGGAGTTAAAGTGGTCCCTGGAGTTACAGTGGTCCCTGGAGTTCCAGTGGTCCGTGGAGTTACAGTGATCCCTGGAGTTACAGTGGTCCCTGGAGTTGCAGTGGTCCCTGGAGTTGCAGTGGTCCCTGGAGTTGCAGTGGTCCCTGGAGTTGCAGTGGTCCCCGGAGTTGCAGTGGTCCCTGGAGTTGCAGTGGTCCCTGGAGTTGCAGTGGTCCCTGGAGTTGCAGTGGTCCCTGGAGTTACAGTGGTCCCTGGAGTTACAGTGGTTCCTGGAGTTAAAGTGGTCCCTGGAGTTGCAGTGGTCCCTGGAGTTACAGTGGTCCCAGGAGTTACAGTGGTGCATGGAGATACACTGGTCCCTGGAGTTACAGTGGTCCCTGAAGTTACAGTGGTCCCTTGAGTAACAGTGGTACCAGGAGTTACAGTGGTCCCTGGAGTTACAGTAGTCCCTGTAGTTACAGTGGTCCCTGGAGTTGCAGTGGTCCCTGGAGTTGCAGTGATCCCTGGAGTTACAGTGGTCCCTGAAGATACAGTGGTCCCTGGAGTTACAGTGGTCCTTGGAGTTACAGTGGTTCATGGAGTTACAGTGGTCCCTGGAGTTACAGTGGTCCCTGGAGTTACAGTGGTTCCTGGAGTTACAGTGGTTCCTGGAGTTACAGTGGTCCCTGGAGTTACAGTGGTCCCTGGAGTTACAGTGGTCCATGGAGTTACAGTGGTCCCTGGAGATACAGTGGTCCCTGGAGTTACAGTGATCCCTGGAGTTACAGTGATCCCTGGAGTTACAGTGCTCCCTGGAGTTACAGTGGTCCCTGGAGTTGCAGTGGTCTCTGGAGTTGCAGTGGTCCCTGGAGTTACAGTGGTCCCTGAAGTTACAGTGGTCTCTTGAGTAACAGTGGTCCCAGGAGTTACAGTGGTCCCTGGAATTACAGTGGTTCAAGGAGTTACAGTGGTCTCTGGAGTTACAGTGGTCCCTGGAGTAACAGTGGTCCCTGGAGTTACAGTGGTCCCTGAAGTTACAGTGGTCCCTTGAGTAACAGTGGTCCCAGGTGTTACAGTGGTCCCTGGAGTTACAGTAGTCCCTGGAGTTACAGTGGTCCCTGAAGTTATAGTGGTCCCTGGAGTTACAGTGGTCCCTGAAGTTACAGTGGTACCTGGAGTTACAATGGTCCCTGGGGTTGCAGTGGTCCATGGAGTTTCAGTGGTCCCTGGAGTTACAGTGGTCAATGAAGTTACAGTGGTCCCTTGAGTAAAAGTGGTCCCAAGAGTTACAGTGCTCCCTGGAGTTACAGTAGTCCCAGGAGTTAAAGTGGTCCCTGGAGTCACAGTGGTCCCTGGAATTACAGTGGTTCATTGAGTTACAGTAATCCCTGGAGTTACAGTGGTCCCTGGAGTTACAGTGGTTCATGGAGTTACAGTGGTCCCTAGAGTTAGAGTGGTCCCTGGAGTTACAGTGGTCCCTGGAGTTACAGTGGTCCCTGGAGTTACAGTGGTTCCTGGAGTTACAGTTGTCCCTGGAGTAACAGTGGTCCCTGGAGTTACAGTGGTTCCTGGAGTTGCAGTGGTCCCTGGAGTTGCAGTGATCCCTGGAGTTACAGTGGTCCCTGAAGATACAGTGGTCCCTGGAGTTACAGTGGTCCTTGGAGTTACAGTGGTTCATGGAGTTACAGTGGTCCCTGGAGTTACAGTGGTCCCTGGAGTTACAGTGGTCCCTGGAGTTACAGTGGTTCCTGGAGTTACAGTGGTCCCTAGAGTAACAGTGGTCCCTGAACTTACAGTGGTCCCTGAACTTACAGTGGTCCCTGGAGTTACAGTGGTCCCTGGAGTTACAGTGGTTCCTGGAGTTACAGTGGTCCCTGCAGTTGCAGTGGTCCCTGGAGTTGCAGTAGTCCCTGGAGTTACAGTGGTCCCTGAAGTTACAGTGGTCCCTGGAGTTACAGTGGTCCCTGGAGTTGCAGTGGTCCTTGGAGTTTCAGTGGTCCCTGAAGTTACAGTGGTCCCTGAAGTTACAGTGGTCCCTGGAATTACAGTGGTTCATGGAGTTACAGTGGTCCCTGGAGTTTCAGTGGTCCCTGGAGTTACAGTGGTCCATGGAGTTACAGTGGTCTCTGGAGTTACAGTGGTCTCTGGAGTTACAGTGGTCCCTGGAGTTACAGTGGTCCCTGGAGTTACAGTGGTCCCTGGAGTTACAGTGGTTCCTGGAGTAACAGTGGTCCCTGGAGTAACAGTGGTCCCTGGAGTTACAGTAGTCCCTGGAGTTACAGTGGTCCCTGGAGTTACAGTGGTCCCTGGAGTTACAGTGGTCCATGGAGTTACAGTGGTCCCTGGAGTTAAAGTGCTCCCTGGAGTTACAGTGGTCCCTGGAGTTGCAGTGGTCCCTGGAGTTGCAGTGGTCCCTGGAGTTACAGTGGTCCCTGAAGTTACAGTGGTCCCTTCAGTAACAGTGGTCCCAGGAGTTACAGTGGTCCCTGGAGTTACAATAGTCCCTGGAGTTACAGTGGTCCCTGGAGTAACAGTGGTCCCTGGAGTTAGAGTGGTCCCTGGAGTTGCAGTGGTCCCTTGAGTAACAGTGGTCCTAGGAGTTACAGTGGTCCCTGGAGTTACAGTAGTCCCTGGAGTTACAGTGGTCCCTGGAGTTACAATGGTCCCTGGAGTTACAGTGGGTCCTGGAGTTACAGTGGTTCCTGGAGTTACAGTGGTCCCTGGAGTTACCGTGGCCCATGGATTTACAGTGGTCCCTGGAGTTACAGTGGTCCCTGGAGTTACAGTGGTCCCTGGAGTTACAATGGTCCCTGGAGTTACAGTGGGTCCTGGAGTTACAGTGGTTCCTGGAGTTACAGTGGTCCCTGGAGTTACCGTGGCCCATGGATTTACAATGGTCCCTGGAGTTACAGTGGTCCCTGGAGTTACAGTGGTCCATGGAGTTACAGTGGTCCCTGGAGTTACAGTGGTCCCTGGAGTTACAGTGCTCCCTGGAGTTGCAGTGGTCCCTGGAGCTGCAGTGGTCCCTGGAGTTACAGTGCTCCCTGGAGTTACAGTGCTCCCTGGAGTTACAGTGGTCCCTGGAGTTGCAGTGGTCCCTGAAGCTACAGTGGTTCATGGAGTAACAGTGATCCCTGGAGTTACAGTGGGTCCTGGGGTTACAGTGGTCCCTGGAGTTACAGTGGTCCCTGGAGTAACAGTGGTCCCAGGATTTACAGTGGTCCCTGGAGCTACAGTGGCCCCTGGAGTTAGAGTGGTCCCTGGAGTAACAGTGGTCCCAGGATTTACAGTGGTCCCTGGAATTACAGTTTCCCATGGAGTTACAGTGGACCTGGAGTTACAGTGGTTTCTGGAGTTACAGTGCTCTCAGGAGATTTAGTGCTCCCTTGTGTTACAGTGCTCCCTGGAGTTGTAGTGCTCCCTGGAGTTGCAGTGGTCCCTGGAGTTGCAGTGCTCCCTGGAGTTACAGTGCTCCCTGGAGTTGCAGTGGTCCCTGGAGTTGCAGTGGTCCCTGAAGTTGCAGTGGTCCCTGGAGTTGCAGTGCTCCCTGGAGTTACAGTGCTCCCTGGAGTTGTAGTGCTCCCTGGAGTTGCAGTGGTCCCTGGAGTTACAGTGCTCCCTGGAGTTGTAGTGCTCCCTGGAGTTGCAGTGCTCCCTGGAGTTACAGTGCTCCCTGGAGTTTCACTGGGCTGTAGTTAAATAAAACTGAAGCTAGAATTTATCCTCATAGAGTTACCATTATAAACAGGAGACACTACATACGTACAACAGTAGATTGTTGTTGGCGGAATTGTGGGCGAGAAAATTAAATAGTTTGATACTCTCAACACCTTACATACACTAACATCTCTCTGGTCAGTTCATAGACTCAAACCTAAACCATTAGTACTTACGCATTCATATCCTCATTATTATTATTATTATTATTATTATTATTATTATTATTATTATTATTATTATTATTATTATGATTATTATTATTATTATTATTATTATTGTTGTTGTTGTTGTTGGCACGGGTAGGTGGCCCTCAGCAAACCAGCAAAATAGCAATTTGCCTCTTGGGCAGCATGTGAGCCAATAGAAACATCAGCTCTTGTGTGGGATGTGCCTTAGCCAAGCAGCAATCTGGCAGTTTGTCTCTTGAAGAGCCTCTGAACCAATAAGAGTTGTGGTCTGTAAAGGTGGCTTAGCAGCCAATTGGTAATGGGGTTGAACTCTCTATGGTTACAACTCAGCCATTAGCAGAGTTTTCGCTACTGTTTATATGTTTACACTGCGGTTTGAAGATATTTCAGGTATTTCGACACTAATTCTGGATTATTTTCCTTTCATAACTGCTCTTGCATGATAATTACACCGTTTTTTCATTAAGAAGTCATCATGGTCCCTAAACTGCGTAGTGAACACGCCATTTCTCTGAAGCTCAAGGATAAAGCAGGTGGAATTGATGAAATCAAGAGAGAAATGTTATGGGAGGTGAGGATATATTTTTGGATTATTTGTTCATTTATTCAGTAAATGTATGACAGGGTGGAAAGTACTTAGGGCTTAGCAGAGAGAATACATACTTTCCTTTTATAAAGAAAAGCGGGATAAAAAGAGTGTAAGAATTATGTGGGATTAAGCCTGTTGAGAATAACAGGTAATGTGTGTCACAGAGTTATCATTGGAAGGATTAATGGAAAGACAAAGAGCAGGATCGCAGATGAACAAATAGATTGTAAGAAAGGTAGGGCATATGTAGACCAAGTGTTACAAGTGAACAGTATTTAGGTAAAGGTAAAAAAGTTCTTGTTGCATTTAAGAATTTAGAAAAGGCATGTGATATGATGGATAGAGAACAACTGTTCCATACACTGCAAGTGTATGGAACAGTTGGTAGGTTGCTGAGAGTATTTAGCAGTTTTTATGAAGATAGTTAAGGTTAATTTAGGATATGTAGGAGAGAGGGAGATTACTTTCCAGTAAAAGTAGGCCTTAGACAGGAATGCATGATGTCACTATGGTTGTGAAAAGAGTGAGTGCTTGGGTACTGAGGAGAGGTGTGAGATTGAAGGATAAAGAAACTAATAAGAAGCGAGAATTATCTATGTTACTTTTTGTTGATGACACTTTGCTTTAGGCAGATTCTGAAGACAAGTAGAAAAACTTGGTGGACAAATTTGGGAGGGGATGTAAAAGAAGGAAATTATAAGTAAACACAAAAAAGTGCAAGTTAATGAGGGTAACAAAAAAAATAGATAACGAAAGATTGGCTATCAGATTGGAAGGAAGGGTTATGAAGGAAGTGATTGTGTACAACTATCTGGGTCTATGAAAGGTCTATGAAAGACAAGGTGAAGCATAGAAATTGTGACGGGAAAATGGTGGGAGATACACTGAGGCATCTGTGGAGACAAAGAAAGTTATACATGCATGAAGGCGAAGAGGGAAATGTATCAAAGTACAGTGGTACCAACACTTATATGGATGTGAAACATGGATTTTTAAATCTTACAGTGAGAGTAGGACGTGCGTGGTTACTAAAAGTATTAGCCTGAGCGTTGATGAATTATTTAGGTAGTTTGAACATTTACAGAGGATGGAGCAAAATAGGATGGCTTGGAGGATGTTTAAATTTGTAGTGAAAAGAAGATGAGTTAGAGGTTATGCTGGGAAAGGCTGAAGTTTGTAAGGAAAGTTTTGAATGCGATAGGTTTGTACATTCAACTAATGTGTGTGAACATATTAGACAGGAGTGGTAGCAAGTGGTTTTCTTGAGTTGATGTGTTGTTACAGTGTGAGCAAGGTAACTCTTATGAACGGTTCTAAGGATACGGTTCTAAGGAACGGATCTAAGGATACGGGTCTAAGGAACGGATCTAAAGATGTGAGAATGATCTAGAGTGAACACATCCTCGAATACAAGGCCTTGCTGCATAGGTAAAATATATCTTCATTAATAAAGTAATGCTTAAACCAGTTAATAAATAATTCCGCTGAATTTATCTACACGTTTCAAAGCGGTCAAAACTTCCTGATGCACTGCCGCAAAGAAGCAAGGTGAAGCGATCTTTTCCTACCCTGAATTTCAGTGCACTTTTCTCTTGCTGACTGATGTAAATTCTCGTTAGCAGTTTCTTCCGAAACACACTTGTCTCATGAGTATTAAACACTTGCTGTGCCACGTAGCCACCCTCAGAAATAATTTCCTGCAATTCAGCAGGGAAATTACTTGCTGCTGTGTGATCATCTGAAGCGCATTCACAAGAAAACTTAATATTATATAACCTATTATACAAGTTGATCTTGTGGCACCAGGCAGTGTTAACACACACACTTGTTCAGCCTTCCTTCCTTATCACACACTGTTTTATAGTACTATTAGGCTTTTTCTTTTATTAAGATGAAATTAAGTGGAGCACCTTTCTTCATTTTTTTCTCAGTCTGTTTTATTTACCTGTTGTGACCTATTTGTCATTCATTTCAGCAGGTGACAACCTGTGTTATTCATTGCACAAGTCCATATATTTTCCTCATTCGTTTTAATTGGACTCACTGATGCTTCAGTAAGTTGACAATCTCTTGTCATCTCCACTATTCACACACTCACCACTTTAAGACTTATCTAATATTTCGATTTCATCATAACATCAACTTGAATGCACAAACAAATACCTGATAATCGTATGTGACATGTATGAATGAACCACTTAGACGAGAGAGGTGGAACGAGAGAGGAAGCTTGGCCTCCTCCTCTCAGATAGGCTGGCTGGGCGCTAGCTCATGTGACGGAGGAAGAAGCTACCACTGTCCAGCCTTGCAACAGTCCAATTTTTTTCCCGTAAGTTGCACTGTCATAGATGAATTTCACGGAGTGATGATTGAGAATATGCAATAATCTTGCAATAGTCGTATATGGAAAATACTATAGAAAATCACATCTTTATCGATGATCTACGATGCAAGACAATTGTCACTGGTTTCAAGACAAAGTGAAAGAATAAGGAGTATAGGAACACAAACTAAATTCCAGTAATAATTAAGCAGCGACAGCTTACAATTATATAATATACAAATTACAGTATTCTATGAAAGTAATTACAGACTGAACCTCACACATTTATTCACTCAACTTGTCCATCAAAATTATAATTCACATGAAGACAAAATACTGATGAATGACAATTACGGAACTTTTAATGAGACACTTCCCTTACAACATATTCGGTCACCTTTAAAAGTGAATTTTATAGTTTTATGACTGTAGATGTAATACATGAACTGTAGTTAATTCATGTCCTTTCCATAAATTTGCTTTTATATAGATATACAAAAGGTACCAACAATTAATTCTGCCAACCATTCCCCATTGTCACTACAAGCTGCATTAATTTTGCCAACCATTCCTCATTGTCACTACAATCTGCATTAATTCTGCCAACCATTCCCCATCGTCACTACAAGCTGCATTAATTATTTCATAAAATTAGTCTTCACTTCTCTGTTTACTACACGTGAGATGGAAGATATTACTTCTTCCCAGCAGAGTGAATCGAGTAACTTTCTTGCCCAAGTGCTCCACTTTACTCTTGTGCTATTCTATTTCTACTTGGCCAGGCGAGGCCAGGTCATGTACTGGGTGGCAGGGGCTTTGACCCCCGGAACACCCTCCAGGTATACTCCAGGTAAACCCCAGAAAATGTTCCATATAAATAATTTCCTTCAATTTTGGGGGGACACAACTCACATAAAACAATATACTCCCTACACTATGAAACAGGGACAGTTCTTTTATTTTTTTTTTTTTTGCCAGGATTCGATGGATGACATCTGTACTCCTCGGCTTCGTGTGTATGTGTGTGTGTATGTGTTTTGCATATGTGCAAGCCCACGTGTGTGTGAATGTGTTTCATGTGTGTTTGAGATCATGCTCTTTTAAGAGTGTGTGATCATGACTTCCTGTATCCTCCCTATGAACAAGTGCGTCTGTGTACTTGCGTAAATGTTTCACGCTTGTCTGAATGTCCCTGAGACTGTGAGTGATTAACCTCTGCTATTTAGGGCTTAAGGTCTTTCTTTACCCAGCTACAATGTCTTTTGTGCTTGTTGTTGCTCCTCAAGAATGATTAGCTGTGTATTTCGGTATGTGCGCTAATTTGTGCGCCGTGCTTTTGGTGCACTTGTGATCGTATGTTTACGTTTGCCTGTGGGTGTATGCGTGTTCGTTTATGCTCCTGTGTTTCCCTGCTGCCCGGCCTATTATATGATTGCTACACTTGCGTTCTGCTCATTAATAACACGTTATCAACTGCCAGACTTACTGAGCATGCACTACTGATGAAGCTTGTGACTGCAGTAGATATGGTATGAGAGAGAGAGCGCCAATGTTATGGTAACAACTGTTATGCGAGTGTGCGCTATCAACATCCCTCATTACCACAGGCTTTCAAGCCACTTCCTGACTACTCTGTGACTGAAGAAATACTTCCTAACATCCCTGTGATTCATCTGTGTCTTCAACTTCCAACTGTGGCCCCTTCTTGCAATGTCCCATCTCTGGAACATCCTGTCTTTGTCCACCTTGTCAATTCATCTCAGTATTTTGTATGTCGTTATCATGTCGTCCCTATCTCTCCTGTCCTCCAGCGTCGTCAGGTCGATTTCCCTTAACCTCTCCTCGTACGACATACCCCTTAGCTCTGGGACTAGTCTTGTTGCAAACCTTTGCACTTTCTCTAGTTTCTTCACGTGCTTGGCTAGGTGTGGGTTCCAAACTGGTGCCGCATATATCGTAGGGGTTCTTAAATGGAGATATCGAGGGTTGAAGGTAGACACACTTGTTGGATGGTAACCATATATTGTCAGACTCTGGTAAAGAGAGATGGAGCCCAGCCTTGCCGTGTTCTAGCCTGGATGTCTAAGTGTCGACTGAGAGGGTGGCAGAGGTACGAACGTACACATGCGCATCCCGTGACGTCACACAAACAGTCACATGCCTAGGGATCTCCTGTCTAAAGCACATGGATGATACTGATATGCTATTCAACACAGGGATCAGCAACTATGCTGACACATACTCCAATATGGGCCTAACGTACACGGTGTACAGGGTCCTGAATGATTCCTTATTAAGATGTCGGAATGCTGTTCTTAGGTTTGCTAGGCACCCATATGCTGCAGCAGTTATTTGGTTGATGTGAGCTTCAGGAGATGTGCCTGATGTTATACTCACCCCAAAATCTTTTTCCTTGAGTGAGCTTTGTAGTCTCTGGCCCCCTAGACTGTACTCCGTCTGCGGTCTTCTTTGCCCTTCCCCAATCTTCATGACTTTGCACTTGGTGAGGTTGAGCTCCAGGAGCCAATTGCAGGACCAGGTCTGCAGCCTGTCCAGATCCCTTTGTAGTTCTGCCTGGTTTTCGATCGAATGAATTCTTCTCATCAACTTCACGTCATCTGCAAACAGGGACACCTCAGAGTCTATTCCTTCCGTCATGTCGTTCACAAATACCAGAAACAGCACTGGTCCTAGGACTGACCCATGTGGGACCCCGCTGGTCACAGGCGCCCACTCTGACACCTCGCCACGTACCATGACTTGCTGCTGTCTTCCTGACAAGTATTCCCTGATCCATTGTTGTGCCTTTCCTGTTATCCCTGCTTGGTCCTCCAGTATTTACACTAATCTCTTGTGTGGAATTGTGTCAATCGCCTTCTTGCAGTCCAAGAAAATGCAATCCACCCACCCCTCTCTCTCTTGTCTTACTGCTGTCACCATGTCATAGAGCTCCAATAGGTATGTGACACAGGATTTCCCGTCCCTGAAACCATGTTGGGTGCTGTTGATGAGATCATTCCTTTCTAGGTGTTCCACCACTCTTCTCCTGATAATCTTCTCCATGACTTTGCATACTATACATGTCAGTGACACTGGTCTGTAGTTTAGTGCTTCATGTCTGTCTCCTTTAAAGATTGAGACTACATTTGCTGTCTTCCATGCCTCAGGCAATCTCCCTGTTTCGATAGATGTATTGAATATTGTTGTTAGGGGTACACATAGCACCTCTGCTTACTCTCTCAGGACCCATGGGGAGATGTTATCCGGCCCCATTGCCTTTGAGGTATCTCCCTCACTCAGAAGCCTCTTCACTTCTTCCTCGGTTGTGTGTACTATGTTCAGCACTTGGTGGTGTACCCCACCTCTCCGTCTTTCTGGAACCCCTTCTGTCTCCTCTATGAACACTCCTTTGAATCTCTTGTTGAGTTCCTCACATACTTCACGGTCATTTCTTGTTGTCTCTCCTCCTTCCTTCCTTAGCCTGATTACCTGTTCCTTGACTGTTGTTTTCCTCCTGATGTAGCTGTATAACAGCTTCGGGTCAGATTTGGCTTTCGCTGCTATATCGTTTTCATATTGCCGTTGGGCCTCCCTTCTTATCTGTGCATATTCATTTCTGGGTCTACGACTGCTCTCCTTATTCTCCTGGGTCCTTTGCCTTCTATACTTCTATACTGTGTGTGTGTGTGTGTGTGTGTGTGTGTGTGTGTGTGTGTGTGTGTGTGTGTGTGTGTGTTTGAAAATGTCTGCTGGATCAGACCGGCTGATCCAGCACTGCTCCGTCACAAAGGCAGCCAGAGGTCTGCAGAGGACAATAATCATGCATAGAGACAATTACCTCAGGAAACGGGCTACCTTAGGCCCTAACAGAAGAAAGTATGACCTTTACTAGAATTTCTCCGACACCGTGGAAATGATCCATCCCATGTTATACGTTACTTGGCCCCTCCTTGCCTACCTGGAGGCTACTGAAATTAACGCTCCCGTGGCAGTCGATAACCAGACCTCCTGGTGGATCGAAGCCTGATCAATTAGGCTGTTGCTGCTGTCCGCATGTAGTCCAACATACGATCCACAGCCCGGATGATATGGTTCTGACTTTAGGTATCTGTCCAGATCCCTCTTGAAGGCAGCCAGAGGTCTAATGGTAATTTCCGTAATGCCTCTTGGATAGTCTACCAAAAATATGTAAAACATGGGAGAAAGAGATAGTGAATCAAAAAATGCAGAATGCCCATACCACAACAGATAACTCGAAACTATCTAGTCACCCACATAGTGCTAAACCAGACCCATCCCCCTGTCATAGCACTAATACCCACAGTGCTGGTGCTGGCCCAGGCTCAGCCCCCAGCCCCAGTGCTGACTCAGTCCCAGCCCCCAGCCTTATTGCCAGCCCAAACTCTACTAGGGACCCTACCACAATCACCACTAAAACCGTAAATATACAACCATCATTGCACAAGACCGTGGCCCACAGTACAGATGTAGGAGAAGAGTCTCTTCCTTCTTCCTCTACTGAGGAAAGTAGATGGAATCCAGGACAGGGTGGCCTTGGCTTGGATACTGAAGATTATAGTGTAGTCCCAGAACCTGAAGAAATTGACAACACACCTCCCAACAATACTCAACCAAAGGTGAATTTGTGCAAATATTATGCTTGGGGCATTTGTAAGCATGGAATATCAGGAAAAAAATGGGACATGCAACTTTGAGCATCCCAAAAAATGTAGCGACCTCCTGTCTAAAGGAGTGTGTCGTTCTTCTTCCTGTACTTTCTTTCACCCAAAAATGTGTCACTCCTCGGTCCTCCAGAAGCAGTGTTACAACATCGACTGCCCTGCATACCATCTAAAAGGGACCAGGAGGCACAGACCCCACAAGACAAACAATAGTAGCTACGACAACCCAACTCCAGGTGATTTTTAGTTGCAGGAAACGGAAAAAGAAAATGGAAAGAAATAAAAATAATCCACTACCTTGGAGCCTTGTTGGACTGGAGGCGCAGCCAGTGGCCACCCATGGTCCTCCAGAAATACAACTACTGATGCCCAAAAGAAAATCCCCCCAACAAACACAGAATACAACCTCGTTCATATTTGCTAATATACATGGCCTTAAGCCATCCACCAACAACAAAATACCTTTTATCAGTGGACTTCTAGTGGAGTCTAATGCAACGTTTGCAGCCTTCACAGAGACTCGCACAAAAGATCACTTTGACAGTGAAATATGGATAAGTGATTACAACCTTTTTAGATGCGACAGAAAGAACAGGCAACAAGGGTGGGTTGGCCTGTATGTCAAAGAGTCCCTCATCTGCACGGAGTTGCTGAACACCACAAATGATGTAGTTGAAGTTCTATCAATAAAGATCGAGAACCAAAACCTAGTCATTGTGGTTGTATATAAGCCACCAGATGCAACCTCACAACAGTTCAAGGAACAGCTACTGAAAATTGATTACTGTCTGTAAAGCCTTCCAGCTCCATCCCCAAGCATCTTACTGCTTGTTGATTTCAACCTAAGGCATACAAAATGGAAGAATGTAGCAAATAATGTTATAGCTGAAACAATCCCCGGAGGTAGCGCAGATGAAAGGTCACACACACATGAGCTACTAAGTCTCTGCGAAAAATACACCTTAAGCCAGCAGATAGTGGAGCCAACAAGACTAGAAAACACACTTGACCTTAACTTCACAAATAATGAGGACCTGATAAGAGACATAAGAATATCAAAAACAACTAATTCCTATCAAAACCTAATCGAAGTCCAGACGTACATGCATAGGGGTCCTGATCAGTAGAATACATGTACCTGTGAAGGTGTCTTCACAAAATACAACTTCAACAACAAGAACATCAACTGGGACCAGGTAAACCATGTCCTAAATGAAACATGTTGGGAAGATATCTTAAATGACATGGATCCAAACCAGTGCCTTGAGAGGATCAACTTCCTGGCAGCTGAAGCATGTTCTAGGCATATTCCCCTAAGAAAGAAGAAGAGCAGGAGTAAACTGGAGAGAGAAAGAAGACGACGAAAAGTCACTGAGCTCCTCAGAAGTGCTAGAATATCTGATACACGAAAGGAGGAGCTGACCAGGGAAGTGGAAACTATCGAACTTAAGTTAAATGACTCTTACATGAACCAGGAGAGGCAGGAGGAGCTTAAAGCTATTAGTGAAATTGAAAGAAATTCGAAATATTTCTTTTCATATGCCAAAAACAAGGCAAATACCACATCTAGTATCAGGCCCTTACTCAGACAGGATGGGACTTACACAGATGACAACAAGGAAATGAGTGAAATACTGAAATCCCAGTACGACTCTATGTTTAGTGAACCACTAATCAGTCTGAGGATCGACGACCCAAATGATTTCTTCATGACTGAGCCTCATAACTCCATAAATGTATGCCAGATTTCCGACATTACCCTAACTCCGATAGACTTCGAAAAAGCCATTGACAACATGCCCATGCACTCAGCCCCGGGCCCAGACTCGTGGAACTCTGTATTCATTAACAACTGCAAGAAACCCCTCTCGCGTGCCCTAAGTAAACTATGGAGGAGGAGCTTGGACATGGGTGAAATTCCAGTCACTTAAAACAACGGATATAGCCCCAATCCATAAAGGTGGCAGCAAAGCAATAGCTAAGAACTATAGACCAATAGCTCTGACGTCCCATATCATAAAAATCTTTGAAAGAGTGCTAAGAAGTAGGATTGCAAATCACCTGGATTCCCAAAATCTGCACAATCCAGGGCAACATGGGTTCAGGGCATGTTGCTCCTGCCTCTCACAACTACTGGATCACTATGATATGGCCTTGGATGCACTGGAAGAAAATCAGAATGCAGATGTAATATACACAGACTTTGCAAAAGCGTTTGACAAATGCGATAATGGCGTAATAGCGCACAAAATGCGCGCTAAAGGAATAACTGGGAAAGTGGGGAGATGGGTCTTCAACTTCCTAACCAATCGAACACAAAGAGTTAAATCGGAGGCTGCTATAGTGAAGAGCTCTGTTGCATAAGGCACAGTACTCGCCCCCATCATACTCCTCATCCTCATATCAGACATAGACAGAGATATACACCACAGCACCGTATCATCCTTTGCGGATGATACTAGGATCTGCATGAGGCTGTCATCTGCTGAGGACGCGGTTAACCTCCAAGAAGATATAAACAAAGTTTTCCAGTGGGCAACGGAAAACAATATGATGTTCAATGAGGACAAATTCCAACTACTCCGTTATGGAAAACTGGAGGAGATAATAACTAGAACAGAATATACTACAAACTCTGGCCATACTACAGAGCGGAAAAATAATGTAAGGGACCTGGGAGTAGTAATGACTGAGGATCTCACTTTCAAGGATCACAGCAGTGCCACGATCACAAGTGCAAAGAAAATGATTGGATGGATAATGAGAACGTTCAAAACGAGAGATGCCAAGCCAGTGACGATCCTTTTCAAATCACTTGTTCTCTCTAGGCTGGAATACTGCTGTACACTAACATCTCCATTCAAAGCAGGTGAAATTGCAGATCTAAAGAGTGTACAGAGATCCTTTACTGCACGTATAAGTTCTGTCAAGCACCTTAACTACTGGGAACGCTTGGAAGCACTTGACTTGTACTCGTTGGAACGCAGGAGAGAGAGATATATCATAATCTACACTTGGAAAATCCTGGAAGGAATGGTCCCGAATCTGCACACAGAAATCACTTCCTACGAAAGTAAAAGACTGGGCAGGCGATGCAAAATACCCCCAATTAAAAGTAGGGGCGCCATTGGTACACTAAGAGAAAACACCATAAGTGTCCGGGGCACAAGACTGTTCAACAGCCTCCCATCAAGCATTAGGGGAATTACCAATAAACCCCTGGCTGCCTTCAAGAGAGAGCTGGACAGATACCTAAAGTCAGTGCCGGATCAGCCGGGCTGTGGCTCGTACGTTGGACTGTGTGCGGCCAGCAGTAACAGCCTGGTTGACCAGGCCCTGATCCACCGGGAGGCCTGGTCATGGACCGGGCTGCGGGGGCGTTGATCCCCGGAATAATCTCCAGGTAACCTCCAGGCTGTTGAACAGTCTTGTGCCCCGGGCGCCATTAATTAGTGTACTAATGGCGCCCCTTCGTTTCACTGGGGGTATGTTGCACCGTCTGCCAAGTCTTTTGCTTTCATAGGAAGCGATTTCTGTATTAAGATAAGGGACCAGTCACTCTAGGGTTTTATATGTGTAGATTATGATGTATCTCTCTCGCCTGCGCTCCAGTGAGTACAAGTTATGTGCTTCCAAGCGTTGTCAGTAGTTAAGGTGTCTGATGGAAGTTATATGTGCATTAAAGGTTCTCTGTACATTCTCTAGATCTGCCACTTCACCTGCCTTTAATGGAGATGTTAATGATCATCAGTATTCCAGCCTAGAGAGAACAAGTGATTTTAAAAGGATCATCATTGGCTCAGCATCTCGCAGTTGTGATCGTAGCACTGTTGTGATCCTTGAAGATGAAATCCTCAGACATTACCTCTCCCAGGTCCTTCACATTACCTTTCCACTCTTTTGTGTGATTAGAGTTTGTAGAACATATATATTTACTTCTACCTATTATTACCTCCAGTTTGCCATAACGGAGTAGTTGGAATTTTTCATTGAATATCATACTGTTCTCCATTGCCCAGTGGAAAACTTGATTTATATCTTATATCCTATTATCTGTCTCAGTGCTGGAGGCAACGATGTTGGCAGACGTAGAATGAGGCCTGATTAGCAGGTATAGGTCAGCAATAGACATAATTAAGAAGGGTGGGAACCCTGTCATATGTGGTATTTTGCCAAGGAGAGGAGTTGGAAATGAATGGTTGTCCAGGGCAATTGGTGTCAACTGCTGTCTGGACAAATACTGTAAGGAAAATGCAGTAACATTCATAGACAACTGGGACCTCTTCTATGGCAGAAATAACATGTATGCCTGGGGTGTTCTTCTAACTAGGTCTGGGGTGGTAGCACTGGCAACTGCAGTGGAGGGAGCTGTTAGATCTTTAAACTAGGAATAGTTAGTGGTATGGGTTTTGGCGGGAATACAGTGAAGTCCCAGTGTAGTAATATTATGAGTTTTACGACAACTAGTAATAAGCAGAATGAGGTGGATAATGGAAAAACCAGTGGCACTAGGTGACAAGGACAGTAATAGGTTTAGCAGAAAAACAGAAATGAGCAGGAAAGGTAAAGAGAAAGGAGGATCTTTAAAAATATATTTTGCTAATAGCCATAGTGATAGGAATAAGATGGACGAGCTGACATTAGTTGCTAGTGCAGGTAACATTGATTTAGTTGCCTTAACTGAGACGTGATTTAATTCCAAAAGTCGGCACATGCCTTCAGAATGTCACATTCAGGGTTTTAAATTGTTCCAAGTAGATAGAAGTATCGGGAAGGGGGGTGGGGTGGTACTGTATGTCCGAGATCGCTTGAACTGTTGCATAAAAACTGGTATTAAGTCTGAAGTAACATATACAGACTCTATCTGGATAAAATTTTCAGAGGGCATGAAAAATTGATTCTAGGAATGATATACCGTCCCCCAAACTTAGACAGGGACCAAGGGAGATTACTATGGGAGGAAACTGTTAAGGCTACAAGGCACGATAATGTAGTAATTCTAGGGGACTTTAACTTAGTCAGATTGATTGTAATTTCTTGACTGGGAATTTAGAATTAAATGATTTCTAAGAAGTAGTTCAGGATTGCTTTTTGAAGCAGTTTGTGACAGAACCTACAAGGGGAAATAACCTGCTTGACTTGGTACTAGCAAACACGGAAACCCTTGTTAATAATTTAGAAATTGCAGAAGAACTCGGCACAAGTGATCACAAATCAATTACCTTTAGCATAGAATGAAAGTATGACAGTAGGGATAATTCAGTAATGGTCCAAGATTTTCGCTTAGCAGATTACAATGGGCTTAGAGAACACTTATCATCTTTGGACTGGGGAAACGAAGAGAGCTATCAGTATGGCAACTTTCTGAACACTATACATGCTGCCCGAAGAACATTTATCCCATATAAAGAAATTAGATCGAATAAAAATGACCCAAAATGGATGAATAATAGGCTCAAATATCTCTTAGGGTAGAAGAAAGGAATTTATAGGCGCATCAAAAGAGGTGAGGGTCATTTTATGAATCAGTATATTGGCGTTAAGAGGGACGTTAAAATGGGGATAAGAAAAGCTAAACGGGACTATGAAATTAAAGTTGCTAGGGATTCGAAAACTAACCCAAAAAAGATTTTTCCAGGTATATAGAACAAAAGTTAGAGATAATACAGGTCCCCTAAAAATAACTATGGGCATCTTACTGACAAAGAGAATGAAATGTGCTGGATTTTAAATAATTATTTTCTCTCAGTTTTTACACAGGAAGACACTAACAATATTCCAGTAATTAATTTTTATAGTGGGCTAGAAGAAGATAAATTATGTAACATCACAGTCACTAGTGAAATGGTTATGAAACAAATAGATCGACTGAAGCAAAATAAGTCGCCGGGTCCTGATGAGCTTTTTTCAAGGATTTTTAAGGAATGCAAAATGGAACTCTTTGAATCATTAACTAATATTTTTAATTTATCTCTTCAAACAGGTGTTGTGTCTGATATGTGGAAAATGGCTAATGTAATTCATATTTTGAAAGCAGGAGACAAGTCGTTACCGTCAAATTACCACTCGATAAGCCTGACCTCAATTGTAGGCAAATTACTAGAGTCAATTATAGCTGAGATTATAAGAAGCCATCCCGATAAGCATAGCTTGATTAATGATACTCAGCATGGATTCACGAGAGGCCGTTCTTGTCTAACTAATTTATTAATTTTCTTCAGTAAAGCGTCTGAGGCTGTTGATCATGATAAAGAAATATTGTTTATTTAGATTTAGTAAGAGTTTTGATAGAGTACCACACCAAAGACTGTTAAAGAAAGTGGCAGCTCATTGCATTGGGGGAAAAGTGCTGTCATGGATCGAGTCACGACTCACAGACAGGAAGCAGAGAGCGTGCATAAATGGGGTTAAATCCGAGTGGGGATCTGTAACAAGTGGCTTTCCAGAGGAATCAGTCTTGGGTCCGTTGTTGTTTATAATATATATCAATGATCTTGATGAGGGAATTACAAGTGATATGAGCAAATTCTCCGATTACACATTGATGGGGAGGATAACTGATTCAAACGTAGATATCCGGGAACTTCAGGAGGATTTAGACAAACTCAATACCTGGTCAGAAAAGTGGAAGACACTAACAATATCCAAGTAATTCATTTCTATAGTGGGCCTGAAGATGATAAATTATGCAGTATCATAGTCACTAGCGAAATGGTAATCAAACAAATAGACCGATTAAAGCAAAATAAATCCCCGAACCCTGATGAACTTTTTTCAAGGGTTCTTAAAGATTGTAAAATGGAACTTTGTGAACCATTGACTAATATTTTTAATATTTCTCTTCAAACAGGTGTAGTGTCTGATATGTGGAAGATGGCTAATGTAATTCCTGTTTTTAAAACAGGGGACAAGTCGTTACCGTCAAATTACCGCCCAATAAGCCTGACCTCAATTGTAGGTAAATTACTAGAGTCAATTATAGCTGAGATTATAAGAAGTCATCTCGATAAGCACAGCTTGATTAATGATACTCAGCATGGATTCACGAAGGGCCGTTCCTGCATAACTAATTTATTAACCTTCTTCAGTAAAGAGTATACTTAAATTGGGTTAAATCTGAGTGGGGATCTGTAACAAGTGGCGTTCCATAGGCCCGTCGTTGTTTATAATATATATCAATGACCTTGATGAGGGAATTACTAGTGATATGATCAAATTCGCCGATAACACAGAGATAGATAGGATAATTGATTTAAACGCAGATGTCACGGAACTTCAGGAGGATTTAGACAAACTCAATTCCTGGTCAGAAAAGGGGCAGAATCAGTTCAGTGTAGATAAATGCAAGATTCTGAAGCTCGGGAGTGTCCATAACCCTAGTACTTATCAGTTAAATAATGTAGAACTTAACCATACAGATTGCGAAAAGGACTTGGGGGTTATGGTAAGCAGCAACCTTAAACCAAGACAGCAATGCCTAAGCGTACGTAATAAGGCAAACAGATTACTGGGATATATATCAATAAGTGTAAGCAACAGAAGTTCCGAGGTTATATTACAGCTTTATACATCATTAGTAAGGCCTTACCTAGATTATGCAGCTGAGTTCTGAATGGACATAAATTCGTTAGAAAACACCCAGCGTAGAATGATTAAATTAATACATAGCATTAGAAATCTTCCTTATGAAGGAATATTGAAGACTCTTTAATTACATTCACTTGTTAGACGAAGAATGAGGGGACATGATCGAAGTGTATAAGTGGAAGATGGGTATCAATAAAGGGGATATGAATAAGGTCTTCAAGATATCTCTCCAAGAGAGAACCCGCAGTAATGGATTCAAATTAGACAAGCTTAGATTTAGAAAGGATACAGGAAAGCATTGATTTGGAAATATGGCAGTAGATGAGGGGAACAGTCTCCCTGGTAGGGTTAACGAGGCTAAAACCTTGGGTAGTTTCAAATTTAGGTTGAGTGAGAGGGATTGGATTTGAGTAGGACTTGCACATGAGTTAATAGAATTATCAAAGTAGAATTGTCAAAGTAGAATTGAAAATTGGGTTTGGCAAATATTTTGTTGGTGGAATGGATTGTGAAGGACCTGCCTAGTATGGGCCAACAGGCTTGCTTATGTTCCTCTTTTCATAAGAACATAACAACATAAGAATGGAGGAATACTGCAGAAGGCCTACTGGCCCATACAAGGCAGGTCCTTATCAAAATGAACTCTACCCAAAGCTACCCAAGAATTTACTCTCGTACCCAGTGACACCAATCAAACCCAGCCCCTCACACTCATATATTAGTCCAATCTCTTTTTAAAGTTGCCCAAAGTCCTAGCCTCTATCACCCTACTGAGAAGATTGTTCCACGCATCTACAACTCTGTTAGAAAACCAGTACTTACCTATGTCCTTTCTAAATCTAAATTTATTCAACTTAAATCCGTTATTCCTGGTTCTTACCTGATTCGACACCCACAATACTTTATTAATATCTCCTTTGTTTATGCCCGTCATCCACTTATACACTTCAGTGATATTTCCCCTCATTCTATGTCTCTCCAGAGAGTGGAGATTTGAGGCTTTTAGTCTGTCTTTACACCGGAGATTCCTTACACAGTAAATCATTTTAGTAATTCTTCTCTGTATGTTATCCAATGAATCTATATCCATCCTGTAGTAAGGAGACCAAACCTGAGCGGCATAATCTTAATGAGGCCTCACTAGTGATGTATAGAGCCGCTAAATAACTTTTGGGCTTCTGTTACTTATACTTCTTGAGATAAATCCAAGTAATCTGTTAGCCTTGTTGCACGCAAGTAGATACTGCTGTTTTGGCTTTAGATTTCTGCTTACCATGACTTCCAAGTCTTTTTCACATTCTGTATGATCAAGCTCTACTTCACCTAGTTTATAGCTTCGAGGGTTATTTTCATTACCAAGGACTAGTACCTTACGCTTATCTGTACTGAACTTCATCTACCATTTTTCAGACCAAGACATTAATTTGTCCAAATCCTCCTGGAGTTCATTGCTATCCTCCTCAGAATGAATCATGCGGCCTATCTTTGTACATCAGCAAATTTGCTCATGTCACTCGTAATTCCTTCATCAAGGTCATTAATGTAAATTATGAACAAGAGAGGGCCTAAAACTGATCCTTTTGGAACGCCACTAGTGATTAATCCCCATTCAGATTTGACCCCATTAATAGAAACTCTGCTTTCTATTGGTAAGCCATGCCTCTGTCCATGCTAGAACTTTACCTCCTATACCATGAGCTGCCACTTTTCTTAAGAGTCTCTTGTGAGGTACTCTATCGAAGGCTTTACTAAAATCCAGATAAACAATATCATATTCTTTATCACTCTCTACTGCCTCAAATGTTCTATTAAAGAACGTCAGTAAATTTGTCAGGCATGAATGACCTCTTGTGAACCCATGCTGAGATTCATTAATTAAAGTATGCTCTTCAAGGTGACTTCTAATAATGTCAGCTATAACTGATTCTAATAACTTGCCCACTATAGATGTCAGGCTTATTGGACGGTAATTTGAAGGAACGAACTTATCCCCTGATTTGAATATAGGAACCACATTAGCCATCTTCCACAACTCTGGCACAACACTGGTAAGGATGGACGCATTAAACACACTCGTTAATGGTTGAGTAAGTTCCATCTTGCATTCCTTAAGTACCCTGGAAAACAACTCGTCGGGCCCCGGGGACTTATTTTGCTTCAGTTTCTCTATCTGTTTGATAACCATGTCCCTCGTGGCAGTAATATTAGTTAATTTGAATTCATCAGGAGCTGAAAAATTTTTAATTTCTGGATTCTCATTTGTGTCTTCCTGTGTAAAAACTGACAAAAAATAGTCATTAAATAAGAAACACATTTCCAGCTCGTCATCCGTCAGTTGTCCATTCCCACTTTTCAGAGGTCCTACTTTTTCCTTTACCTTCGTCCTATACCCTTGAATGAGCCCATTTGGATTGGTCTTTGATTCATTAGCAACTCTAATTTCATAGTCACGTTTAGCCTTTCTAATCGCCTTTTTTACTTCTCTTTTAAGCTGAACATATTGGTCAGTAAGGTTAACCTCACCTCTTCTGATGCACCTATAAATTTCCCTTTTCTCCCCTAATAGATGCTTTAGCCTCCTGTTAACCCATTTAGGATCGTTATTATTAGACCTAATTTCTCTCTGGAGAATGTATATACTCTGGGCACGGTGTACATTATTAAGAAAAAAATAATAAATGCAGATCCCTTCATAACCATAAGTATGATCATCGTCAATAAAATCATTAGCTAGATAACCCCAATCGAGATTAGACAGGTGTTCCCTAAGTCCATTATAATCGGCAGAACGAAAATCAGGGATTTTTTACCGTATCATTATTCTTGTATTCCCAGTTAATGCTAAAAGTGATGGATTTGTGATCACTTGTGCCAAGCTCTTCAGTGATCTTCAGATTATTTACGAGTGTTTCCTTATTTTACAAGACTAGGTCGAGCAAATTATTAACCCTGGTAGGCTCTGTTACACACTGCTTCAGAAAACAGTCCTCAACTGTTTCAATAAAGTCACTGGACTCCAGATTACTGGTCAAAGAATTCCAGTCACTTTGAATAAAGTTAAAATCCCCTACTATCACTAAGTTATTGTGTCTAAGAAGCCCTAACAATTTCGTCCCAAACAAGTCTCCCTCTATCGTGATCCAAGCCTGGAGGTCGGTATATTACACCTAAAATTAGTTTTTCTTGACCTTCTACAAACTCTACCCAAACGGATTCTGTTACTATTCCATCTATTTTTATACCTGTTTTTATGCAACAATTAATATTTTCTCGAACATATAATGCAACTCCTCCCCCCTTCCCATCACATCTATCCACATGGAACAACTTAAACCCTTTAATATTACACTCAGCAATCATATCCCGACTTTAAATTATACCACGTTTCAGTTAATGCAATGATATCAAAGTTCCCAGCACATGCTACCAAACGTAGTTCATCAATCTTATTTTTTTTACTTTGTTAGCATAAAATACCATCATATGTTTTTTCTTCTGCACATTTTTCCTATTCACTTTTGCTTCTACACAGTTTCTGAAATCATTATTACCCACCGTTACTCCATGACTGTTATTATTAAGATTCATAATATCAAAGCCTAAGTCAAAATATCCACACTCTTTATTTTTAATTTCTAAACCCATACCTCTAACTAATCCTAGTTTAAAGTCATAACAACCCCCTCAACTGAGCTTGCAAGAAAACCCACACCTGCCCTTGATAAGTGAACCCCATCCCTGGCATGCATGTCATTTCGGTCATAGAAGTGGTCCCAACTGTCATTGAATGGTACTGCATTATCCCTACAGTGTCTGTCCAGCCAACAATTAATACCAATTGCTCTGGACAACCATTCATTTCCAACACCTCTTCTTGGCAAAATGCCACATATAACACGGTGCCCCCCCTTCTTCCTAATTATGTCTATTTCTGTCCTGAACCTTCTAACTAAATCCTCACTTCTACACTTGCCAACATCATTGCATCCAGCACTGAGGCAGAAAATAGAATTGATCCCATTACCGTTCATGATATTGTCAAGCCGGCTAACAATATCCTCCATCCCAGCCCCAGGAAAGCAAACCCTCTGTCTCCTATTCCTATCCTTCAAGCAGAAGGCCGTATCCATGTTCCTAACCTGGCTATCCCCAACAACAACAATATTCTTACCTTCATTATTGTCGTTCGTCGTGACGTTCCCAGAAGTCGACTCACATTCGTCGGGTACCACGGAGAATGCATTAGATGTTTCCACAACAGTTTCAACAGCAGTCTCTTTCTTGTTCATTGTTTCTACCTTTCCATTCGTCTTCTTGATCGTCAACTTCGTTCCATGCTGTCCAGCCACTGTCCAGGTTCCTTCTTGACCCAAGGACTCACAACAGGAGAACTACTACGAATCTTCTCGCTTTCCTCAGCCAATCGCCGTATCTTTATCTTCGCTACCCTCAATTCTTCCTTAAGCTGCTGGTAAAGTTGCTCGATGGAGGGCATCTTGGTTCAGTCCAGGGAGAGTACACTTGACACGTCCTCACTGGGCTAAGTACAGGTCACCACTGAGCTAAGTACAGGTTCTTGGAGATTAACCGTGTCCTCAATGGATGACAGTCTCATGCAGGTCTTAGTATCGTCTGCAAAGGATGACACGGTATTATGGCTTAAATCTTTATCTCTAATATTAGGATGAGGAACAGGATGGGGACGAGTACTGTGCCTTGTAGAACAGCTGTTCACTACGGCAGCTTCCGATTTAACTCTGTTTACCACTACTCTCTGTGTTTGAGTGGGTAGAAAGTTGAAGATCCACCTGCCCACTTTGCCAGTTATGCCTTTTGCACGCATTTTGTGCGCTATTTCAACATGATCGTACTTGAAAGGCTTTTGCAAAATTTGTGTATACTAAATCTGCATTCTGTTTGTCTTCCAGTGCATCTAAGACCATGTCACAGTGGTCCAATAGTTGTGAGAGGCAGGATCGACCTGTTCTGAACCCATGTTGCCCTGAATCGTGCAGTTGTTGGGAACCCAAGTGGTTTGTAATCCTGCTTCTTAGTACTCTTTCAAAGATTTTTATGATGTGGGACGTTAGAGCTATTGTTCTATAGTTCTTAGCTATTGCTTTGCTGCTACCTTAATGGAATGGGGCTATATCCGTTGTTTTTAGTGACTGGAATTTCACTCGTGTCTATGTTCCTTCTTCATAGCATACTTAGGGCACACAAAAAGGATTTCTTGCAGTTCTTAATGAACACAGAGCTCCACAAGTTTGGGCCTGAGGCTGAGTGCATGGGCATGTTGTCAATGGTTTTTTCAAAGTCTAGTAGAGATAGGGTTATGTCAGAAGTTTGGCGTTCATTGATAGGATTTTGTGGGTCTTTCATGAAAAAATCATTTGGATTGTCGATCTGTGTAATCTGTGTATGTTCCATCTCCTCTGAGCAATGGCCCAATACTAGATGTGGCTTTCGCTTTTTTTTTTTGACATTTGACAAGAAATATTTCGAATTTCTTTCAATTTTACTAATTGCTTTTAACTCCTCCTGTCTCTCCTGGATCCTGTATGAATCCTAAAACTTAAGTTCAGTATTTTTCACTTCCCTGGTTAGCTCTGCCTTCCGTGTTTCAGATGATCTAGCGTCCTTGAGGAGCTAAGTGAGTCTTCGCCTTCTCCTGTAGAGGGCTCATCTCTATGCAGTTAACTTTTCTCTTCTTTTATCTTAGGGGAATATGCCTTGAATATACTTCAGCTGCAGGAAGTTGATCTTTTCCAGGCACTGATTAGGATCCATGTTTAAGATATCTTCCCAACATTTAGGACATGGTTTACCTGATCCCTGTTGATGTTCTTGTTGTTGAATTTGATGAAGTCACTTTCGTAGCTGTGTGAATGTTGTTGATCAGGACTCCTGTGTATGTAAGTCTGAACTTCGATTAGATTGAGATATGAATTAGTTGTTTGTTATGTTGTTATGTTTCTTAACAGGTCCTTATTATTTGAGAAAATAAAATCAAGTGGGTTGTCCAGTGTTGTTGACTAAACTATCTCCTGGCTCAGGGTGTGTTTATTGCAGAGATTCAGCAACTCATCTGGTGACTTTTCATCTGAGCTGCCTCCAGGGATTGTTTCTGCTATAACATTATTTGTTACAGTCTTCCGTTTCGATGTCTTAGACTGAAATCATCATGCAGCGAGACGTTAGGGGATGGAGCTGGAAGGTTTTCAGACAGTAGTCAATTTTCAGTAGCTGTTTCTTGAACTTTTGGGAAGATGCATCTGGTGGCTTACATACAAGCCCAATTACTAAGTTTTGGTTCATGATCTTTATTGTTAGAACTTCAAATAATGTGTGTGTTTTTGCGAGCTTATGTGAGCGCGCGCGTGTGCAATCGCCTAATTGTGGGGAGTAGGGGTCGAGTCCCGGCTCCTAGTCCCGTTTCGCTACTTGCCCCTCCTAATTTTTCTCCTCGCTGAATGAGCCCTGTCATACCTATTGTTAAAGCTATGTATGGATTCTGCCTCTACCATTTCGCTGTCTAGCTCATTTCGCTTCCTAACTACTCGAAGGTTAAAGAAGTATTTCCTAACATCCCTGTGACTAATCTGTGATTAATTAAAACTTCTAGCTTTGACCTCGTGTTCTGACGACTGTCCCTCTCCACACTCTCAATTCCTGAATATTTTGTACATTGTTAACATGTCACTCTACAGGTCATACCCCTCTGCTCATGGATTAGTTTCGTTGCAGTTCTTGGCATTTTTTCATCGTCTATACATGCTTAATCAGACGTTAGTTCATATTGGTTCTGCATACTACAAGATGGGATTGACTTGTGTTCTATATCACTAACGTCTTGAATGCCTCTTTGCTCATGCTCCTGAAAGTTACCCTTAAATTTGCCACTCTCGAATTTGCTGCAGCAGTTATATCGTTGATGTGTTGCCTCATGTGAAATGCTCACTCCGAGGTCCTCCTAAAGGGAGATTTACAGCTTTTGTTCCCCAGGTCTCTATACTTTCCCCTGACGTCCTTTCCCCTCTCTGATTATCATGAATTTGCATTTGCTGGGAGTTTACTTCAAGTGGCGACTTATCAGACCAATCTTCTAGCTTGTTAAGGTCGATTTGAGGTCTTTTCTGATCAACCCCTGTTGACACTGTCGACAATAATTTCACTTAGATTTCCTTTGTCATGTCATTCTCATAATTAAGAAATAGTACTGGTACAAGGAAGAGCTTCTGCATCTGCTACTATATTTATTGATTCTTCTACCTGTTTCGTATTTTCTCCTTCAGTTGCTCTTTCTACTGGAAATCCCTGACGAGGCACACACAATATTATCTGTTAACATCAACAGTGTTTTCCCTCTCAAGCTCGTGTTTCGTGCCATTTCTGATGTCAGTGACAGATTGATCGTTTGTATTTTGTCCTTTAAGGACTTCCCAAGGCTCTGAATATTTGCTGCCTCAGTTTTACCACCAGTTTATTCAGTGATGTTATGAACCTCACTTTCACCAAATGCTAATTTTGCATTAGTTGTCACATGGATAATCAGCGACCGCCTCCTTTTCCTCCTGCTTCACCTGCACCTCCCGGTTTCCTGAGAATATTTCTCTAAGTCTTACTTGACTCCTTTGCCCTCCATTCTACCTCTACACCTACTGAAATTGGTACTGTCTCCACTTCACGCCTCACAAACCTTTATTTCCTTCTGCCTTCACTCTTTGAGATCTTCTTTCAGGCGATCCACCTTTTGCACCTGTCTATTGTGATTCGCATGCTTCTAATGCTCGCGTCATCTTACCCTCCATCATTATACAAAGCTTTGAAGTTTTTTCCCCATTCTTCGTCCATCATGTGTTTCATCCCAGCCCTCAACATTTTCTTCTCTGTTCGTGGACACAGACCAAATAAGCTTGGACTTCACGCTTATTTGGTATCTGGTTTCCCATTTCTCTACTCTCGAGTTTTGCCACTCCCCACAGTAGGTAAAAGCACTCTCACTCCTACCCAAATCTTTATACTTATCTATTTGTACTTACCTACTTGTAGTTGCAGGGATCGAGTCCCAGCTCCTGTCCCTGCCCCCTCGCTGATCGCAACTAAGTTCACTCTCTCTCTGCTCCAAAAGCTTTCTTTATCGTACCTTTTCATTGTGTGTCTGTGTCTGTGTACTCACTTATTTGTGGTTTACTTACGTATGTGTCTGTCTGTCTGTCTGTCTGTCTGGGTGTGTGTGTATGTGTGTATCTGTCCATATATAAGTGTGAAAGTACAGGAGTGCCTGTGTAGGAGCATGTGTTTATGCTGCTAGCGGGGCAGAAGTGTCAGCGTCCCATTAATCACTGTCTTCCCCTTCCTTGCGTTAATCCTACTATTTCCTTGTGTATTTATCCCAGACTTAGGGCAGTGGAAAAACAAAGTTTAATTTGAAACTCTGTTGATTCTCACAAACTTGTTTTTGCTCTCTTTTTATTTTTTTTTTATTTTTTTGGGGGGGGCTACATAATTAAGGTTTAAGTTGTGATTAGAAATGTATTACTAATTCTAGTTTACTTTGCTTAATTATGCTGCTTCTCACAGAACTATTTGTGCTCTATTTATGCCTCTTACGTAATTACTGGTCTAGCGAGTGTAAGAAATGGTCATCATAAATAGCATTCCTACTGCTACCTCACAGTGTGTGTTATGTATGTATGTGTGTGTGTGTGTGTGTGTGTGTGTGTGTGTGTGTGTGTGTGTGTGTGTGTGTGTGTGTGTGTGTGTGTGTGTGTGTGTGTGTGGTTGTGAACAAAATCCTGGAACTTGAAATCTCTCAGCATCAGGTAGGGACACCAGTGACAGGTTAGCTAAGGAAACCAGTTAAGGAAATGCACTTATAACTCATCCTGTTCTTATTGATTTGATCCTGTTAATAAATCCCTAATGAAGGAGTCTTAATTCTTGAAAAAATAAGACGCTGTCGTCTAACCTATCGAATACAGTCATAAGGAGAAATTTCCTCCTACCTATATATTCCACATTTATCACAGAATTTCCTGATCTCTTATATTCAAGGATTTTTTTTTATAATTTGAATCAAGAATACGCTTTTCTGTTTACTAATCACCCCAGTTATCTCTTGATTAGCGATGCTATCATGACAACACCGCCTAGGGTATCTCCCTCACAGGCGGCCGTCGCTGCCGCACTAAGATATAAGATATTGTCGGGAGATTTAACCCGGAGGGTTAGCCACCCAGGAAAACACATTAAAGTCACCGTAGTGACAACTAACTTATTTCCATTGGCATTCTTTAATCTTGTCTCCCAGGATGCGACCCATGTCACAAGGAATGATGCCCAACGTTTCACCCATGCCGGGTGAAACATTGGACATCCTCTTGTTTCTATATCCTATCTCTGAACATTTTGACTCTGTTCAGCTTGTCAATTTCTCTCAGTATTTATACGTCGTCATCACGTCCCATCTATCCTTCCTGTCCTCCAATGTCGCCAGGTTGAGTTTCCTTAACCTCTCCTCTTAGGGCATACTCTTCAACTCCGGGACCAGTCTTGTTGCAAACTTTAGCACTTTTTCCAATTTCTTGACGTTTTTGATTAGGTGTGGGTTCCAAATTAGTGCTGCATACTCCAGTATGGTCCTAACGTATACGGTGTACAGTGTCGCGAATGACTCCTTACTTTGATGTCGAAATGCTATTCGTAGGCTTGCCAAGCGCCCATATGCTGCAGCAGTTATTTGATTGATGTGTGCTTCAGGGGAAATGCTCGGTATAATGCTTACACAAAAATCCTTTTCTAACTCAACCTGTACTCCATCTGCAGTCTTCTATGGCCATCACCAATCTTTATGACTTTGCACTTTCTTGGGTTAAACTCCGGGAGCCATTTGTCGGACCAGAATTCTAACCTATCCAGATCGTCTTGTAATCTTTCCAGACCCTCGATCGCTTGTATTCTCTTCATCAATTTCACATCATTAGCGAACAGCAATACTTCTGAATCTATTCCTTCCATGATGTCATTCACGTATACAAGAAACAGCACCGGACCTAGGACTGACTCTCGTGGAACCCCACTCGAGACATGCCCCTACTCTTTCACTACATCACGTACCAACACTCGTTGTTTCCTTCCTGTCATGTATTCCCTGATTCATTGCTGTACTTACCCTACTATTCCTGCCTGCTCCTCCATTTTTTGAACCAGTCTCTTGTGTGGTACTGTTTCACAAGCCATCTTACAATCCAAAAAGATGCAATCTACCCATCCCTCCTCTCTCCTGCCATACTTCTGTAACCTTATCGTAGAACTCAAGTAGATTTGTGACACAGGATTTCCCATACCTAAAGCCGTGCTTACTATCAAGTATGAGCCCAATCATTTCAATGCACTCCACTACACTTCTGATAATTTTTTCCATTACTTTACGTACTGTACATGTCAGTGACACTTGTCTGTAGTTTAACGCTGCCTGTCTGTCTCCTTCCCTAAAAAATGGAACTACATTTGTTGTCTTCCACGCCTCAGGCAATTGCCCTGTTTCGATAGATTAACCCATGATTGCTGCTAGCGGCACACAGTTCCTCTGCTTCCTCTCTCAGGACCCATGGAAATAAGTTAGCTGGGTCCACTGCTTTCGAGGTATCTAGTTCACCTGGCAGTTTCTCCACCTCCTCCTTGATTATGTGTATTGTGTCCAGCACTTGCTGGTACACCCTACCTCCTCCCTTTGCTGGAAGCATTACTGTCTCTACTGTGAAAACTTCTCTAGATCTTATGTTAAGTTCTTCACATACTTTCTGATCACTCCTCTCCTTCTTTCCTCATCCTGATTACCTGGTCTTTGACTGTTGTTTTCCGCCTAATGTGACTGTATAATTTTGGTTCTGATTTGACTTTTGATGCTGTTATTTTCGTATTGCCCCTGGGCTTCTCTCCTTATCCCTGCATATTCGTTTCTGGTTCTTTTGCTTAACTCCTTGTTTTCTTGAATCATTTGCCTTCCATACTTTTTCCATGCTCTAGCACACCTGGCTTTGGCCTCTTTACACCCCCTTACCATTTTTTCTGTTACCCTTTGGTATGGACCTCTCTGCCTCCCTGCGCCACTAGTTCCATCATTTCATTTACTGTTTTTTCCTCTAGTTCTCTTTCCCACAGTAATTCATGCAGGAATGTCCTTATGCCTATGTAGTCCCTTTTTGAAGTTTGGCTTCTTCCGCCCTTCTTGTGTTGCTGCATTTTCCACTGTTAACTCTGCAAGGTATTCAAAACTCAGGACGTTGTGATCACTTGTGCCAAGGTGTCTTTCGTGTGTGATATCCACTATATCTGAAATGTTCAAGGTGAATATGAGATCCAGTCTTGCTGCAACATCTACTCCTCTCTTTCTCTGGCTGTATCCCTAACATGTTGGTGCATGAAGTTTTCCAATACTGTCTCCAGCATTTTAGCCCTCCACGTTTCAGGTTTTCCCAGCCTGTCTCTTCACGATTGAAATCACCCATAATGAGTAATTTTGTCCGACCCATATGAGCCCTTCTGGCCACTTCAGTTAGTTTATCCCCCATTGCTCTATTGCACTCATCATTCTTTTGTCTTGGCATCCTGCTCATCAGTGGTGGGCTATACATCACTGCTATCATTACCTACAATGAATTCACCTGCTTGTCCTCTGTCCACTCATCCCATTTCCTCAAAACTCCACTGGTTTTTGATGAGCAGTGCCATTCGTCCTCCTCTTTTGTTCTCTCTGTCTTTCCTCAGGATCTGATATCCAGGTTGAAAGACTACATCTGTTATCACCTTTGTATGTTTTGTCTCTGTTAGTGCTATGATGTCAGGGGATGCATCAATGATTCGTTCTTGCCACTCCTCATTCTTATTTGTTATTCTATCTGCATTGGTGTACCATATCTTTAGATTCCCTTCCAGAAATGTATTTTGGGAGGCGGAAGAGGATGGTGCAGGCTGGGGATGTAGGACGCAGGGTGGAATATTATAGGAGGCTGCTGTGACTGTGAAATTAGTGCTTGGGGGGGTAAAGGGCTGTGGAACGTAATTTGACTCTGGCTATTGTGTTTGGTTGGTATGGGGTGACAGTGGTTGGGGAGATTCTGTAAGCATTAGCGTTTGGTGTTTACCCAGAGGCTGAGGTTTCCTGTCTATCGTTGCCTGTGCTGCCTCTCCTTCCACTGGTTTCTTCTTACTCTCAGTAGTTCCCCTTCTTTTTTATATTATGTTTTGATCGAGGTACACTTATTGATATTCTTGGGAGTTTTTAACAGTGGGTTCTGTTGTAGTATCCTGTTCCATATCACTTCTATCTTGAATGTCAATTTGATTGATCAATTTTTATCCATCGAATGCCCCCCCAGACTGTGCAAATTTTCTACCTGAGACATGTCTTTCTCTCCTGTTATTGCAATGATGCTCTTAATCTCAATTTCCTCCCAATGCTTTCTTTCATCAAAAGTCTTCCCTTTAGCCTCATGAAGCCCATGAAAAAATAATGACCTCTTCCTCTCTTCTTTCCATTTCATTTCCCTCCACATCTCTGGAACTGATTCAAGCATCTCCTTTGTTGTTTCCCTTATCTCCTGGATTCCCTGATGATCTGATATTACTTGTACAAGGGACTTCTTACCTCCATCCCCTACTTCAGTCCCCTCGTCTGTCTACTGATGCTCCCTTCAAACCTCATCTTTATTTCCTGCTTCAACACATGCAGTTACAGCTTGTGATTCCCACTTCTTGCTCTCTGCAGATAGCTTCTCTAACATGTTACAGCAAAGCTCATTTAACCTTTTTCCCCATTCTTGATCCATTTTGCTCTTGAGTCTTTCATCCCATTCTTATTTTTCAGACCAGCCATCCTTGGTTCCATTTCCTTTTCGTCCTCCATTTTGAGATCCCGTTTTTTTTATTCCTGTTAGGATGCTCTAGCTCCTGCAGCTTTGTGTAAAACTGTGTGTGTGTGTGTGTGTGTGTGTGTGTGTGTGTGTGTGTGTGTGTGTGTGTGTGTGTGTGTGTGTGTGTGTGTGTGTGTGTGTGTGTGTGTGAGTCGTGGATGAGCGGAACAAACTCCCGAATGCAGTTATTCAGGCTAAAACGTTGTGTAGTTTTAAAAATAGGTTAGATAAATACATGAGTGAGTGTGGGCGGGTGTGAGTTGGACCTGACTAGCTTGTGCTGCTGGGTCTGGTGCCGTGCTCCATCCTTGAGTGGAGGTGACCGGACTGGGTGGGTCATTAGGCTAATCCGGGATGGGTGGGTCATTGGGCTAATCCGGGGGGGGGGGACATGGACCTGCTCTGCATGGGTCAGTAGGCCTGTTGCAGTGTTCCTTCTTTCTTATGTTCTTATGACTTTTGTTTTCCTCCTGATGTGGCTGTACAACAGCTTCAGGTCAGATTTGGGTTTCGCTGCTATGTCATTTTCATGTTGTCGTTGGCCCTCCCTTCTTACCTGTGCATAGTCATTTCTGGCTCTGTGACTGGTCTCCTTATTCTCCTGGGTCCTTTGCCTTCTATACTTCTTCCATTCCCTAGCATACTCGGTTTTGGCCTCCCTGCACCTTTGGGTGAACCACGGGCTCATCCTGGCTTTTTCATTATTCCTGTTACCCTTGGGTACAAACCACTCCTCAGCTTCCTTGCATATTATTGTTACATATTCCATCATCTCGATTACTGACTTCCCTGTCAGTTCTTTGTCCCACTGAACCCTGTTCAAGAAGTTCTTCATTCCCGTATAGTCCCCCTTCTTGTACTTTGGCTTCATTCATCTGGCTTTTCCTGTTCCCCCCCTCAACTTAACTCTGCTGTGTATTCGAATCTTAAACCACATTATCGTTGGTCCCAAGAGGTCTTTCATATGCAATGTCCTCAATATCTGCACTACTCAAGGTGAATACTAGGTCCTGTCTCGCTGGTTCATCCTCTCCTGTCTCTCTGGTAGTGTCCCTTACGTGTTGGTACAGGAAGTTTTCCAGTACCACCTCCATGTTTCTTGGCCCCCATGTGGCTCCAAGTTCTCCCAAACGATTTCCTTGTGGTAGAAGTCACCCATGATCAGTAGTTTTGCCCTGCTTGCATCAACCCTTCTTGCCATTTCAGCGAGTGTGTTAACCATCCCTCTATTAATCTCATCATACCCTTGGCTTCATTGGCCTCCTGCTGTTTTGTGGTGGGTTATACATCACTGCAATTACCACCTTGGGACCTGCAGACTGAAGCGTTCCTACTATGCTTCTTGGTACTCTTGCTTCTCCACTGTCTCTTCTCTCCAGCTCATCAAAATCCCATCGGTTTTTGACCAGCAGTGTGTGTGTGTATGTGTGTGTGTGTGTGTGTGTGTGTGTATGCATATTATCTAACCCACGAACGAGTGGTATTGATCAATAACAACACTGCGACTAGCCAAGGAGTCAAACCCATGCTGTCTTGGCTTGCCTAATGGTGAGCGAAATACAGATGACGTTCAAGTCCACGGAACCACACAATTCTCAAGAATGACGCATACAGCCAAGCTAGATGTTGTACCCATCAGACCCATACTCATGTATGGGCCTGACGTACATGGTGTACAGACTCTTGAACGATTCCATACTGAAATATAGGAATCCTATTCTCACGTTTTCCAGGTACCTATATGCTGCAGCAGTTATCTGGTTGATGTGCATTTCAAGAGATGTGCTCGATATTGTACTCACCCCAAGATCCTTTTCCCTGAGTGAGGTTTGCAGTCTTTGGCCACTTATCCCATACTCTCTATGCAGTCTTCTTTGCCCTTCCCCGATTTTCATGACTTTGCATTTGGCGGGGTTAAATTCTAGGAGACAGCTCCTGGACCAATCTTCCAGACTGTCCAGGTCTCTTTGTAGTCCTGACTGATTCTCATCTGATTTAACTCACCTCATTAACTTCATATCATCTGCAAACAGGTACACTTCTGAGTCTCTCCCTTCCCTTATGTCATTCACATATTCCAACAATAGCACTGGTCCTATGATTGACCCCTGTGCCACACTGCATGTCACAGACGCCCACTCTGATACCTCGTCACGTACCATGACTCACTGTTGCCTCCCTGTCAGATATGCTCTGATCCATTGCAGTCCAAGAAAATGCAATCTACCCTCCCCTCTCTCTATTGTCTTACTTCTGTTACCTTGTCATAAAACTCAAGTTGGTTTGTGACACAGGATTTGCCTTCCATGACTCCGTGATGGTTGTCGATTACAAGCTTGTTCCATTCAAGGTGCTCCACCACGTCAGTGACACTGGTCTATAGTTTAGTGCCTGGTGTCTGTCTCCTTTCATAAAATTGGAGACTACATTTGCAGTCATCCATACCTCAGGTAGTTGCCCAGTGTCAATGAATGTTTGGAAAATTATTGTTAGTGGCACACACAGCGTTTCTTCTCTCTCTCTACAGACCGATGGAGAGATGTTGCTCGGGCCCACAGCCTTGGAGGTATCAAGGTCACTTAGCAGCTTTTTCACCTCCTCCTTGGTTGTCTGTATTTCATCCAACACTTGTTGGTATATCCCTTGTTGGTGTACAGCCCTGTTCTGACTTCTCGGAGTCCTTTCTGTCTCCTCCTTAGATACTTTCTTAAATCTCATGCTGAGCTTCTCTCATACTTCTTAGTGATTTCTTGAGAGCTCCCCACCTTCTTTCCTCAGCCTGATTACCTGGTTCTTGATTGTTGTCTTGATCCTGATGTGGCTATACAACAGCATTGGGTTAGATTTGAGTTTTGATGCTATGTTGTTTTCTTACTGTCACTGGGCCTCCCTCCTTAACAGTGCATACTCGTTTCTGGCTGTTCGACTGATTACTTTATTTTCCTGTTTTTTTTGTCTTCTGTACTATTTCCATTCTCTAGTGCACTTAGTTTTTGCCTCCCTACACCTTCGGGTAAACCAAGGGCTCGTTCAGGTCTTCCCATTATTTCTGTTACCCTTGTTAACAAACCTTTCCTCTGCCTCCTTGCATTTTGTTGTTACAAAGACCATCATTTCGTTTACTGACTTTCTTACCAATTCTCTTTCCCACTGAACCTCCTGCAGGAAGTTCCTCATACCTGTGTATTTCCACTTTTTGTAGTTTGGCTTTTTCCAATTTTACTCCCGTAACCCTCTCCACCTGTAACTCTGCTATAAATTCAAAGCTCAGAACCACGTGATCACTAACTCCAAGGGGCCTTTCATATGTGATGCCCTCAATGTCCGAGCTACTCAGGGTGAAAACTAGGTCCAGTCTTGCTGGTTCATCCTCCCCCCCTTCTCTCTCTGGTAGTGTCCCTAACATATTGATGCATGAGGTTTTCATTACCACATCCATCATCTTGGCTCTCCATGTTTCGGGACCCTCATGTAGCTCCAGGTTTTCCCAATCAGTAGTATTATATAAAATGGTGTGTGTTCATTGGCTCCAAGAACAATGACGTCATGAACTTTATTGAAGGGAGGAGACGAGGACTCGAACATCACTTAACTAAAGTGACAATTGTAATAAAGTTGGTAGAATTACCGACAATATGTAAAGTAAAAGTACACAAGTGCAACTAATGTGACATTTTATTGTGGCAACGTTTCGCTCTCCAGGAGCTTTATCAAGCCATTACAAACAATACATGTATGTATGTATAATGTTCGCCAAAACAGTAGTCCGGGCACGGGTCTCAATCTTGCGATGACCCGTCTCTGGCTCCCGAGGGAGAAAGGTTTCTACGATGATGCGACGTATGCTGCTCAAGCACTTTTCTGGTCAGTTCAACTGGTGCATCTCATAAGCGACAACACCATATGTACCCCTAACTGTGGACACTAGCTAGGAGCAGGATATGTCGTTATCACAGGTAACAGCTTGTCTGGTTCGTTGACTCCATGGTACACTAGTGTGGCGCAGTCATTTCTGGGTCCTCTTCGGGAGGTAATATCACTCCTAGTTGCCTGCGGAGTGTCTCAGTAACTTCGCACTCCATAAGATAGTGTGTTAGGGGCCGCTGGACAACGTGCTGACAGTACTGGCACATCTCCTCCTCAGCCTTGTCTACCATCATCTTGGCTGTGGGAAAGCCCAAACGAAGCCGATGGATGGCGGTACACTGCGCTCTGGACCAGCTTCTATCATATGGAGGGGGTTCTCCCTGAGTCGCTGCTCGGTACCACTGTTGAGATGGGGTATCAATTAAGACCTCCCCCATAAGTTTCATGGCTCTGGCAGCCACCAGTTTGGTCTGTCGTAGGCTGATTGGGACAGTAATCCCAACATGTGGATAGTCTGTTGCTGCCTTGGCTGCATCATCTGCTGCCTCATTTCCCCGGATGCCAGCATGGCTGGGGATCCAGTTCAATGTCGATCTGTTACCCTGAACTTCTAAGGCTGCCATTATGCTCAGGATCGATGTGATGAGGTGAACATTGTCCTGTGGTTGAGGATGGGAGAGGGCATTGATTGCAGAGGTGGAATCAACATGTATGACAGGTCGGAGTCGATGTCGTAGGGCATGTAACAATGCCTGCTGAATCGCCACCAGCTCAGCTTGAAGGATTGTGCAGTGGTCAGGGAGTCGCCAGCCTTGTGTGTGACCATTGTGCTACAGTCCAGCTGCTGCTCTCTTCCTGTCAGGGTCGACAGAACCATCTGTAAAATACACTGCACATGTGCCTCCCTCTGCCAGTGCCATGCTTGTCTCAGCATGATTGCTGAGGGTGTCTTGACTGCAGAGACGCTTAGAGATGGGTAGCTGCATGATGCAAACATCGGCTGGATCTGGGCGCCAGGGAGGTGGTGGATGGTACCCAGCAACAGGAAGGTCACAACTCTTCTCAATGAGTAGTTGTATAGGCAGCAGCTTCCGCCCAGCAGCACAAAACGAACGAATCCAGGAGCACTCCGTGAAGAGTGTGGGATCTTGTGCCATGGTTGTCAAAATCCGTCTCCTTAGTGGGGTACCTTGCTGCCGGTGCAGAATCGTGGCCACTTTGCAGGCGTTTATGTATCTTACTCTGTCAGCCAAGGAAGGAAGCCGGGCCTCAGATCTGAGACATACTGTGTTGGTCCAGATTGGGGCCCCAAGCATAGTTCTTATCGCCTGATTTTGTACGACCTCCACCCTTTGTCTGCTCTGCGGGAAGAGATGAGCTAACGCCGGTGCACCGTAGTCAATGAGCGAGCGTATAGCTTGTATATAGTACAAGCGAAATACATCTTTGCTTGCCCCTGCACGGTGCCTCGTCATGGCTCTCATGGCGTTGAGTCTGAGTAGAGCACGTGACCTGACATACTCGGCCTGTTTCTGAAAGATCAGCTTTTTGTCATCGTAGATTCCCAAGTACAGGTAGGAGCCTCTCCACTCAAGTTCTATATCCTGAATACGTAATCTATTCACAGGATCTGGTCCCTTGAACATCATTGCAAGAGATTTCTCGGCCGAGATCTTGAGGCCTAGTTCCTTGCAAGACTGCGTAATTAGGTCCAAAGCTCTCTGAGCCTGTCGTTCTAAATTGCCTTTCCAATTCACTACGAGTGCAAGATCATCAGCATAGCTGAGGAGCTGTGTACCACTATGAAAGGGAAGGCTTACAAGTTCCTGCATAAGGATGTTAAACAGGGTAGAACTGAGCACACCTCCTTGTGGCGATCCGTTTTCCAGGGTTTTAAAGGAAGAGTAGTGTCCCTGAAAGCTGACACAGGCCTGCCTGCCCCTAAGGTAGGACTCCATCCAGGCCAGGAGGCGTCCTTTGATTCCCTTCCGAGCTAGTATTGCCAGAATTGCTGTGGGGCTGGCTAGCTTAAATGCCTTTTCAAGATCGAGGTAGACGACGATACTAGGTTTTTTGTTACTGTCAGCAATCTGGCTTAGTAGAGTGATTATGCACTCTGCTGTACCCACTCTTTTGGTGAAGCCAAATATGTGATGATGAGAGGGTCCAAGTTTCCATAGGAGGCGGTTTAACACCATCCTCTCAGCAGTCTTGGCTAAGCAGCTGGTCAGCGATATGGGTCTCATTCTGTCTGGGTCCTTGGGCTTTGGAATTGGTGCGATGGTAGCTTTCTTCCAAGCTGCTGGGAGTGTCCTGGCCCTCCACGACTTGTTAATGACGTTTAGTATGGCCTCCCATCCACTCTGCCCAGCCCGTGCAATCATGGAGTATATAACACCATTTATGCCCGGGGCAGTGTCACCTGTGTTCTTAATGGCACGTCGGAGTTCCAAGTCCGTGAGGTCTTCATCAGTCACATCTTCCGATTCACATGCAGCTTGTATCGTTAGCTGGCGCTGTGGCAGAAGATCCGTCTGTATATTCCGGATGTCCTGTGAGAGCTGAGTGGAGGCTCCCCTGGAAGTGAAAAGCTCCACTAGTTTCTCAGCTCCCTGGGATGGGTTCGGGTGTGCTGGTGGCCTCGGCTTGCTCTTGCCAGTTGCTATGTTGAGCTTGCCCCATATCTCAGATAAGGTGGTGTGATGCCCGAATGTTGAGCACCACTCCAGCCATTTCTCAGTTTTTACTCTGAGAGAGACTCTGCGGGCATGCTGCACAATGACTCTCAGAATATTCCTGTTCTCTGCCGTAGGGTTACGCCTGTATAGCTTCCTAAAAGAGTTGATGCGGTGGTTCTGCTCCCGCACCTCGTCGTTGTAGAACCACCAGTCTCTTTTGTGAGTGCGTCCAGCGGACTTCTTTGGAATTGCGCACTCTGCTGCCTGGATGAGAACAGTGATTAGCTCCTGTTCAGCCGTATCACAGTCTTCAGATAGAGAGTATGTGGACCACCAGTCATGAAGATAATCCTGGAACACCTTCCAGTTGGCCCTCTTTACGTCCCATCTAGGAGGCAGCACAATTGTGGGAGGCTTGTTGATGTTGAAGGTGGTGATCACTGCAAAGTGGTCACTGACAAGGTGAGGATGAGTTTCCCATGTGGCTCCTGCTGCGAGTTGTCTTGACCCGAAGGTAAGGTCGAGGCAGCCACCCAACAGGTGTGTGGGGTCTCCATTGTTTAGCAACTTTACCTCTGGAATATCGTGCAGGAGCATTGCTATGTGTCTGCCAGCAGCATTGGTTGCTGAGTGAGAGTGCAGCATTGGGTGATGTGCGTTGAAATCTCCACCCACAATAATACACTCAGTGCGTGCTAGTGCGAGGAGCTCTGCAATGTCGAGGGTGTGTCTTGGGTTCTTGTAGATGTTATAGATGTAATGGGCGCCCCAGGTATGTGCACAAGGATGGCCTGTACCTCGACATCCTCCCCACAGTCCACAGGGTTTTCTATAACCTCGTGAGGTATTGTATTGGATACAAATACAGCTGTGCCTCTGCAGTGAACGCCCGGGTCCATGTGCCGAAAATACCCAGTAGGGACAGTCAGAGTTTCTTGTAGCAAGACGATGTCAACCCGATCCCGAATTACTGCCTCCAGCAAGAGGTGCTGTTTGCCCCTCAGGCCCTGAATGTTCCATTGTAGGACCTTGAGGGTGTGATTTGGTACCGAGGTTATTCCATCGCTGTTGTTTCCTGAGCTGGAGACTGAGTCCTGCCCGCTCTGAGAACCTGCAAATTCATGGCATCCATTGTCTCCTCTTCGGTCAGTAAGCACACTCTCAGGAATGCGCTCTGTTGTTCCGTGGAGTTGATTGTGTTGCAAATAAGATCCGTGAACACCTTGATGAGTGCTACGAGATCCTCCCTGGTGAGGGCCTGCTTTGGGGTTGGGTTAGAAACAGTGAATATTATCTGGGCTGTTGTGGTCTGAGGGTTGGATTTCTTTATTGTATGCACCGTTGTCTGTTGCTGTATACCAGGTTGGGTAGCCGGGATCTGCTGGTGAGGCGCCAGTTGAGTCTGCAAAGCGCCTGTGCCGGGTAAGGAGTGGCTGAGTTGTCGTGCTACGCCTGCTGATCGCATTTACCAGATGTACCCTGTTGACGCCTCCTGTTCCTCTTGTTTCTGTTTCTTCGTTGAGGAAGGGGTGCAGGAGGTTCTTGACCTTGATGCCTGGTTGAGGCTTCGAGGGTTGGGAATTCCTGGGCATTGGCTTGGGTTAGCTGCTGAGAGATCTGCGGTATGGCAGGGTTCTCTGCACCCATCGTTTGCTGAGAGTGATGATCCGTCGTAGCCTGTTGCCGAGTTTTTGGCGTCTTCCAGACACTTTGAATTCTGGCGAGCCTCTCGGGGCATCGAGGATTCCATACATGGTGTTTCTGCCTGCAGTTCGGGCATTGTGGAGTGGGTGGCGATGCATTTTTCAGCTTGGTGATGCATTCCACGGTAGGGTGGTGCTGGCTGCAGACACCACAGATTACTCTGTTCGGACAGAGTGCACCCAGGTGTCCATAACGCTGACACTTGAAACAGCGAACTGGTTCTGCTGTGAAGGTCCTGACATCGTACCTGCCCCAAGAACCGAGGTCCAGCTGGGATGGCAGTGGTCCTACATGCTGAATGAGGACCTGTCGGGTTGGTGCGTTGCCTGCCGTCTTTGCCTTGAGACGTTGAGCTGACACCACACTGGGTTGAGCTGCTACTGCCTCGATGGGCATCATCAGCGGGTATCGCATCACTACACCCTTGGTGATCTTCTGCCGAGAGTCCAGTTCCTCCAGGGTGAATGAACGATCTGTCTCCATGACTCTCTTCAAGGTGGTATACATTTCCTTGTTGAGAGGAGTCAATATTGGTTCTCCCCTCAAGTTGAACCATATCTTGAACTTCAGGTTGTGTCGTGATTCCAGGTATGAAACAACGCCGTAGTGGGTTCTGTGGTCCCCGTAAGACTTCACCTTGAATTTGCCAGGTCGGTTGAGCTGGTTTGCCTGCTCCTTGGACGGACGGTGCTTCTTCTTCTTGTCCACAGTGTTCCATCCCTCTTGGTTTTTGGGGGGTGGGGTGTTTATTTCCTCCCCTGTTTCCATTGTCGCTGGCTCCATGGTTGGAACTGTCAGATCTGCTACAACGTGAGCAGGATCTTCCTCTTCCTCTCTCAACTTCTTCCTAGAATTGCGCCCCACATTTCCACATCCGAGTCCTCCGTCGTTTTCATGGAGCATCGTGGCCTCTTCTTTTCGGCAGAAGCCATGTGCCTATCTTGTGATAAGGTAGTGAACTCCGTGAACTGAGTGTTACTAATGTTGGTACACTTGACACGTTGTAATGATGAATCCTAATCCGGAAATTAATTTCCGGAAACTAATTTCCGCAGACGCAAGTGCCTCGAATCAGTACTGATCGCTGTTTCGAATACAATTAAACAAAACAACGGCAGCTTCACCATCTCTGAAGTCTTAGCAAGAATCCTCCTGAAAACAGTAAACCCTGCCATCACATAGTCTCTCCTGTTATACTACACAAAGCACATTACAGAAAGTGAACACTGAAACAGGCTGCCTCTATCCAGTCTATATTTGTCCAACATGTTTTTATGTTACCCAAGTAATAGCTTTTATCCTTTTACTCATGTACGAATTAATTGCTCTACCATATTGTATTACTACTACTACTACAACTTTTGTCACTACTACTATTATTACTACTACTACCACTAGAATTGCACCTCTCTCTGAGCCTATATATACCCTCTGTGTCCATGTATTGTTTGTAATGGCTTGATAAAGCTCCTGGAGAGCGAAACGTTGCCTCAATAAAATGTCACATTAGTTGCACTTGTGTACTTTTACTTTACATATTGTCGGTAATTCTACCAACTTTATTACAATTGTCACTTTAGTTAAGTGATGTTCGAGTCCTCGTCTCCTCCCTTCAATAGAGTTCATGGCGTCATTGATCTTGGAGCCAATGAACACACCATTTTATATTAAACTACTCTGGGACGCTTTAATCAATACTGGCTGCATGAGTTAGAAATAATCACAGTGGATGGATTATGAAGGATATGAAGCTACCCTAATTAATATTAACTAAATTAGAATGAAATGATAAACAAATGAATAAATTCTCATATACTGTGATAAAATACAGTCCAGCCTTCATCCCAGTAGTCAAATTATCATTATTAGTGAAATAAAAATGGTAAATATGAATACTGGATGCGCGCGCGCACATACACACACACACACACACACACACACACACACACACACACACACACACACACACACACACACACACACACACACACACACACACACACACACATACACACATACACACACGAGGGCCAGGAAGAACTATAAAGGGATCTGGACAAGCTGCAGACCTGGTTCAGAAACTTGATCCTGAAGTTCAAACCCACCAAGTGCAAAGTCATGAAGATTTTGAAGGCCAAAAAAGACTGCAGACTGACTACAGTCTAGAAGGCCAAAGACTACAAACCCCACTCAAAGAAAAGGATGGTGGGGTGAGTATAACACCGGGCAAATCTGAGAAGCGCATCAGCCAAATAACTGCTGCAGCATATGGGCGCTTAGCAAACATATGAATAGCATTAAGACATCTCAATAAGGAAATCGTTCAGGACCCTGTACACTGTGTATGTAAGGCCTATATTGGAATATGCAGCACTGGTATGGAACCCACACCTAGCCAAGCACGTACGGAAATTAGAGAAAGTGCAAAGGTTTGCAACAAGACTGGTAGCGGAGGTAATGGATATGTCCTATAAGGAGAGATTTAGGGAAATCGACCTCACGACACTGGAGGACAGGAGAGATAGAGGGTATATGATAACGACATATAAAATACTAAGATGGGACACAAGAACAATGGGTCACAGTTGGAAGTTGAATCACTGGGATATTAGGAAGTATTCTTCACTCACACAGTTTTTAAGAAGTGAAACAGTCTGGGAAGTGATGTAATGGAAGCAGAATCCATACATAACTTTAAGAGGCATGATAAAACTCATGGAGCAGCAAGAGTAGCCTTATAGTGGGCAGTGAAGAGGCGAGACCAGGAGTTGTGAATCGACCCCTGCAAACACAGCTAGGTGAGTACAACTGGGTAAGTACACACACACACACACACACACACACACACACACACACACACACACACACACACACACACACACACACACACACACACTAACAAAGAAACGAGCACACAAACAGATGGCCACAATAGCGCTCTCTTTCGAGCACAAACACAAACACACACACACACACACACACACACACACACACACACACACACTTTAACCACAAGGAGATCGATTGGGAGAACTTGGACCCACATGGGGGCCAAGATACATGGAGGGCTAAGATGATGGAGGTGGTACTGGAAAACTTCATGTGCCAACACGTAAGGGACACTACAAGAGAGAGAGGAGAGGATGAACCAGCAAGGCTGGACTTAGTATTCACCTTGAGTAGTGCAGATATCGAGGACATCACATATGAAAGTCCCCTTGGGGCCAGTGACCATGTGGTTTTAAGCTTCGAATACACAGTAGAGCTACAAGTGGAGGGAGAAACAGGAAGGCCAGGACGAATGAAGCCAAATTACAAGAAAGGGGACTACACAGGAATGATGAACTTCCTGAACGGGGTTCAGTGGGACAGAGAACTGGCAGGGAAGCCAGTTAATGAGATGATGGAATATGTAGCAACAAAATGCAAGGAGGCTGAGGAGAGGTTTGTACCCAAGGGTAACAGGAATAATGAAAAAGCCAGGATGAGCCCATGGTTTACCCAAAGGTGCAGGGAGGCAAAAACCAAGTGTGCTAGGGAATGGAAGAAATATAGAAGGCAAAGGACCCAGGAGAATAAGGAGAGCAGTCGTAGAGCCAGAAACGAATATGCACAGATAAGAAGGGAGGCCCAAAGACAATATGAAAACGACATAGCAGCAAAAGCCAAATCTGACCCGAAACTGTTGTACAGCCACATCAGGAGGAAAACAACAGTCAAGGACCAGGTAATCAGGCTAAGGAAGGAAGGAGGAGAGACAACAAGAAATGACCGTGAAGTATGTGAGGAACTCAACAAGAGATTCAAAGAAGTGTTCACAGAGGAGACAGAAGGGGCTCCAGAAAGACGGAGAGGTGGGGCACACCACCATGTGCTGGACACAGTGTACACAACCAAGGAAGAAGTGAAGAGGCTTCTGAGTGAGCTAGATACCTCAAAGGCAATGGGGCCAGATAACATCTCCCCATGGGTCTTGAGAGAGGGAGCAGAGGCGCTATATGTACCCCTAACAACAATATTCAATACATCTATCGAAACAGGGAGATTGCCTGAGGCATGGAAGACAGCAAATGTAGTCCCAATCTTTAAAAAAGGAGACAGACATGAAGCATTAAACTACAGACCAGTGTCACTGACATGTATAGTATGCAAAATCATGGAGAAGATTATCAGGAGAAGAGTGGTGGAACACCTAGAAAGGAACGATCTCATCAACAGCAGCCAACATGGTTTCAGGGACGGGAAATCCTGTGTCACAAACCTGCTGGAGTTCTATGACATGGTGATAGCAGTAAGACAAGAGAGAGAGGGGTGGGTGGATTGCATTTTCTTGGACTGCAAGAAGGCGTTTGACACAGTTCCACACAAGAGATTGGTGCAAAAACTGGAGGACCAAGCAGGGATAACAGGGAAGGCACTACAATGGATCAGGGAATACTTGTCAGGAAGACAGCAGCGAGTCATGGTACGTGGCGAGGTGTCAGAGTGGGCACCTGTGACCAGCGGGGTCCCGCAGGGGTCAGTCCTAGGACCAGTGCTGTTTCTGGTATTTGTGAACGACATGACGGAAGGAATAGACTCTGAGGTGTCCCTGTTTGCAGATGACGTGAAGTTGATGAGAAGAATTCACTCGATCGAAGACCAGGCAGAACTACAAAGGGATCTGGACAGGCTGCAGACCTGGTCCAGCAATTGGCTCCTGGAGTTCAATCCCACCAAGTGCAAAGTCATGAAGATTGGGGAAGGGCAAAGAAGACCGCAGACGGAGTACAGTCTAGGGGGCCAGAGATTACAAACCTCACTCAAGGAAAAAGATCTTGGGGTGAGTATAACACCAGGCACATCTCCTGAAGCGCACATCAACCAAATAACTGCTGCAGCATATGGGCGCCTAGCAAACCTCAGAACAGCATTCCGACATCTTAGTAAGGAATCATTCAGGACCCTGTACACCGTGTACGTTAGGCCCATATTGGAGTATGCGGCACCAGTTTGGAACCCACACCTTGCCAAGCATGTAAAGAAACTAGAGAAAGTGCAAAGGTTTGCAACAAGACTAGTCCCAGAGCTAAGAGGTATGTCCTACGAGGAGAGGTTAAGGGAAATCAACCTGACGACACTGGAGGACAGGAGAGATAGGGGGGACATGATAACGACATACAAAATACTGAGAGGAATTGACAAGGTGGACAAAGACAGGATGTTCCAGAGATTGGACACAGTAACAAGGGGACACAGTTGGAAGTTGAAGACACAGATGAATCACAGGGATGTTAGGAAGTATTTCTTCAGCCACAGAGTAGTTAGTAAGTGGAATAGTTTGGGAAGCGATGTAGTGGAGGCAGGATCCATACATAGCTTTAAGCAGAGGTATGATAAAGCTCACGGTTCAGAGAGAGTGACCTAGTAGCGATCAGTGAAGAGGCGGGGCCAGGAGCTTGGACTCGACCCCCGCAACCTCAACTAGGTGAGTACAACTAGGTGAGTACACACACACACACACACACACACACACACACACACACACACACACACACACTCATTTTGTCTATGAGATTTGACCATGAAGACGTGGTTAAATATTATTATCCAGATACCGTCTGTTATTACTGTTGGCTCAGTTTACTGCCTATTAAATATCTGGCCTAGAACAGCACAAATTCCAAGTCTCAGGTCAAACACTGAGAGTTAGTTTGTGATGCTCTCTCTTCCATTGAATAATCTCAGCGTGAAAATGTATTTATAAATTTAATAGAGAAAGTTATTGTTGTAGCTGATGGATAAGTAATTTTTGGAATATGTTGATGTATGGCTGGGTAAGAATAGATTAGTATAACTACTGTAACTCTAATCCTTGAAATAATGCCTCAAAATCTGTACTTATCACTTGACCATGAATGTAACGACGATGATTGTAATAAGAATAATAATAATAATGATAATAATAATAATAATAATAATAATAATAATAATAATAATAATAATAATAATAATAACAACAACAACAACAATAATAATAATAATAATAATAATAATAATAGCAATGGGCTAGTAACCCCTTCTCCTGTATACATTTACTAAAAAAGAGAAGAAGAAAAACTTTATAAAACTGGGTTGTTTAAATGTGCGTGGATGTAGTGCGGATGACAAGAAACAGATGATTGCTGATGTTATGAATGAAAAGAAGTTGGATGTCCTGGCTCTAAGCGAAACAAAGCTGAAGGGGGTAGGAGAGTTTCAGTGGGGGGAAATAAATGGGATTAAATCTGGAGTATCTGAGAGAGTTAGAGCAAAGGAAGGGGTAGCAGTAATGTTAAATGATCAGTTATGGAAGGAGAAAAGAGAATATGAATGTGTAAATTCGAGAATTATGTGGATTAAAGTAAAGGTTGGATGCGAGAAGTGGGTCATAATAAGCGTGTATGCACCTGGAGAAGAGAGGAATGCAGAGGAGAGAGAGAGATTTTGGGAGATGTTAAGTGAATGTATAGGAGCCTTTGAACCAAGTGAGAGAGTAATTGTGGTAGGGGACCTGAATGCTAAAGTAGGAGAAACTTTTAGAGAGGGTGTGGTAGGTAAGTTTGGGGTGCCAGGTGTAAATGATAATGGGAGCCCTTTGATTGAACTTTGTATAGAAAGGGGTTTAGTTATAGGTAATACATATTTTAAGAAAAAGAGGATAAATAAGTATACACGATATGATGTAGGGCGAAATGACAGTAGTTTGTTGGATTATGTATTGGTAGATAAAAGACTGTTGAGTAGACTTCAGGATGTACATGTTTATAGAGGGGCCACAGATATATCAGATCACTTTCTAGTTGTAACTACACTGAGAGTAAAAGGTAGATGGGATACAAGGAGAATAGAAGCATCAGGGAAGAGAGAGGTGAAGGTTTATAAACTAAAAGAGGAGGCAGTTAGGGTAAGATATAAACAGCTATTGGAGGATAGATGGGCTAATGAGAGCATAGGCAATGGGGTCGAAGAGGAATGGGGTAGGTTTAAAAATGTAGTGTTAGAGTGTTCAGCAGAAGTTTGTGGTTACAGGAAAGTGGGTGCAGGAGGGAAGAGGAGCGATTGGTGGAATGATGATGTAAAGAGAGTAGTAAGGGAGAAAAAGTTAGCATATGAGAAGTTTTTACAAAGTAGAAGTGATGCAAGGAGGGAAGAGTATATGGAGAAAAAGAGAGAGGTTAAGAGAGTGGTGAAGCAATGTAAAAAGAGAGCAAATGAGAGAGTGGGTGAGATGTTATCAACAAATTTTGTTGAAAATAAGAAAAAGTTTTGGAGTGAGATTAACAAGTTAAGGAAGCCTAGAGAACAAATGGATTTGTCAGTTAAAAATAGGAGAGGAGAGTTATTAAATGGAGAGTTAGAGGTATTGGGAAGATGGAGGGAATATTTTGAGGAATTGTTAAATGTTGATGAAGATAGGGAAGCTGTGATTTCGTGTATAGGGCAAGGAGGAATAACATCTTGTAGGAGTGAGGAAGAGCCAGTTGTGAGTGTGGGGGAAGTTCGTGAGGCAGTAGGTAAAATGAAAGGGGGTAAGGCAGCCGGGATTGATGGGATAAATATAGAAATGTTAAAAGCAGGTGGGGATATAGTTTTGGAGTGGTTGGTGCAATTATTTAATAAATGTATGGAAGAGGGTAAGGTACCTAGGGATTGGCAGAGAGCATGCATAGTTCCTTTGTATAAAGGCAAAGGGGATAAAAGAGAGTGCAAAAATTATAGGGGGATAAGTCTGTTGAGTGTACCTGGTAAAGTGTATGGTAGAGTTATAATTGAAAGAATTAAGAGTAAGACGGAGAATAGGATAGCAGATGAACAAGGAGGCTTTATGAAAGGTAGGGGGTGTGTGGACCAGGTGTTTACAGTGAAACATATAAGTGAACAGTATTTAGATAAGGCTAAAGAGGTCTTTGTGGCATTTATGGATTTGGAAAAGGCATATGACAGGGTGGATAGGGGGGCAATGTGGCAGATGTTGCAAGTGTATGGTGTAGGAGGTAGGTTACTGAAAGCAGTGAAGAGTTTTTACGAGGATAGTGAGGCTCAAGTTAGAGTATGTAGGAAAGAGGGAAATTTTTTCCCAGTAAAAGTAGGCCTTAGACAAGGATGTGTGATGTCACCGTGGTTGTTTAATATATTTATAGATGGGGTTGTAAGAGAAGTAAATGCGAGGGTCTTGGCAAGAGGCGTGGAGTTAAAAGATAAAGAATCACACACAAAGTGGGAGTTGTCACAGCTGCTCTTTGCTGATGACACTGTGCTCTTGGGAGATTCTGAAGAGAAGCTGCAGAGATTGGTGGATGAATTTGGTAGGGTGTGCAAAAGAAGAAAATTAAAGGTGAATACAGGAAAGAGTAAGGTTATGAGGATAACAAAAAGATTAGGTGATGAAAGATTGAATATCAGATTGGAGGGAGAGAGTATGGAGGAGGTGAACGTATGAAAGATGAGGTGAATCATAGAATTGATGAGGGAAAAAGAGTGAGTGGTGCACTTAGGAGTCTGTGGAGACAAAGAACCTTGTCCTTGGAGGCAAAGAGGGGAATGTATGAGAGTATAGTTTTACCAACGCTCTTATATGGGTGTGAAGCATGGGTGATGAATGTTGCAGCGAGGAGAAGGCTGGAGGCAGTGGAAATGTCATGTCTGAGGGCAATGTGTGGTGTGAATATAATGCAGAGAATTCGTAGTTTGGAAGTTAGGAGGAGGTGCGGGATTACCAAAACTGTTGTCCAGAGGGCTGAGGAAGGGTTGTTGAGGTGGTTCGGACATGTAGAGAGAATGGAGCGAAACAGAATGACTTCAAGAGTGTATCAGTCTGTAGTGGAAGGAAGGCGGGGTAGGGGTCGGCCTAGGAAGGGTTGGAGGGAGGGGGTAAAGGAGGTTTTGTGTGCGAGGGGCTTGGACTTCCAGCAGGCATGCGTGAGCGTGTTTGATAGGAGTGAATGGAGACAAATGGTTTTTAATACTTGACGTGCTGTTGGAGTGTGAGCAAAGTAACATTTATGAAGGGATTCAGGGAAACCGGCAGGCCGGACTTGAGTCCTGGAGATGGGAAGTACAGTGCCTGCACTCTGAAGGAGGGGTGTTAATGTTGCAGTTTAAAAACTGTAGTGTAAAGCACCCTTCTGGCAAGACAGTGATGGAGTGAATGATGGTGAAAGTTTTTCTTTTTCGGGCCACCCTGCCTTGGTGGGAATCGGCCAGTGTGATAATAAATAAAAATAATAATAATAATAATAATAATAATAATGATAATAATAATAATAATAATAATAATGATAATTATAATAATAATAATAATAATAATAATAATAATAATAATAATAATAATAATGATAATAATAATAATAATAATAATAATAATAATAATAATAATAATGATAATAATAATAATAATAATAATAATAATAATAATAATAATAATAATAATACATATATACTTCATATTGCACATTATACATGTTTTTTATTTTGCTAGTTTTACTATAGTCAACTTAAACATCATTGTAAGTGCAATTTTCATAAATATCTCATAGGATTCATTAAATTTACAATTTTAAATTGGGAAATTTTAAATATTTCTTTCGATTGAGATACACAAAATTAATTTCCGTGAAGCTATAATATTTGGTTGTAGATGAATGGTTCAAAGAACCGACATGTTGTTAAATTAGACACATGTGCAACTCTTGGGTATCTTTGTTGAGGAAACGTTTCGCCACACAGTGGCTTCATCAGTCCATACAAAGGATAAACTTGAAGAACAGGAGGAGAATGAGGTAATCAGTCCCTCAGCCTCGAGTCGATGTGGTCAGTCCATCAATCTTGAATAGAATACAGCATATGTGCGGAGAAGCAGCTTATAAACCGTATGGCAGGAGAGGTGCAGCAGTCGTAGGTGGTGTCACCTTTGCCCAATGTGGAAGTAGGTCGTGCCCAAGGGTTAGGCAAGCGAAGAATTCCCAAGTATTAAGATCCCAAGAAGTTGCAATGTCTGACAGTGACAGTGCCTAACTCTTGGGCACGACCTACTTCCACATTGGACAAATGTGACACGACCTACGACTGCTGCACCTCTCCTGCCATACGGTTTATAAGCTGCTTCTCCGCTCCTATGCCGTATTCTATTCAAGATTGATGGACTGACCACATCGACTCGAGGCTGAGGGACTGATTACCTCATTCTCCTCCTGTTCTTCAAGTTTATCCTTTGTATGGACTGATGAAGCCACTGTGTGGCGAAACGTTTCCTCAATAAAGATACCCAAGAGTTGCACATGTGTCTAATTTAACAACATAATATTTGGTACCTGAAGTTTGGTTCTCCTTCGCATGTTGTAAAGCTGAGAGGCTTAAAGCAGTCACTTCAGGTAATGGTTTACTTACCTCAGTTTCAGTTTAAAGATGATTGAAGTTAATTTACTTTTCTTGTTTAATATATTTCTCAGTTGTAACTTTCAGTGCTTCTTGGACGGCTAAAATATATATAATTTTATGTTGTTTTGATGGATTATCATTTTTCATCGCAGAAACACACAGTAATTAGCAATATTGTCCTGCTTGCTCTGCCTGGCAGCCTCTTACTAGCGACAAAAACATTAGGCATAATACCTTCAAAGTAACTTCACTCACGAAATTGTAATGACACGATTGCAAACAAACCATTCCACGGGTGGGGTTAGAACCAGCGATACCATTGGCTAATCTTTTTAACATATCACTACAAACTGGCATAGTGACTGATAAGTGGAAAATGGCAAATGTAATACCTATTTACAAGCCTTACCTCCATAGTGTGAAAATTTATGGAATCAATAATTACCGAAGCAATTCGTAGCCATCTTGATAGGCAGAGATTGATTAATGAATCTCAACACGGTTTTACAAAGGGGCGTTCATGTCTTACGAATTTACTAACTTTTTTCACTAAGGTGTTTGAGGAGGTAGATCATGGTAATGAATATGATATTGAGTATATGGACTTCACTAAGGCTTTCGATAGAGTTCCACACCAGAGGCTATTGAGGAAACTTAAGGCACACGGAATAGGAGGAGAAATTTTTTCCTGGGAAGAGGCATGGCTGACAAATAGGCAGCAGAGAGATTGCATAAATGGGAAGAAATCAGAATGGGGGCACGTCACAAGCGGTGTTCCTCAGGGGTCAGTGTTGGGCCCGTTGTTGTTCACAATTTACATAAACAACATAGATGAGGGAATAAATAGCAACATAAGCAAATTTGCTGATGACACCAAAATAGGCCGTCCAATTCATTCTAATGAGGACACTAGAGCACTCCAGGATGATTTGAATAGACTGATGCAATGGTCGGAAAAGTGGCAGATGCAGTTTAGTATTGACAAATGCAAAGTTCTAAATGTTGGACAGTTAAATAACCATGCCACATATAAACTAAATAATGTAGATCTTAATACTACTGATTGCGAAAAGGATTTAGGAGTTCTGGTTAGCAGTAATCTAAAACCAAGACAACAGTGCATTAGTGTTCGCAATAAAGCTAACAGAATTCTTGGCTTCATGTCTAGAAGTATAAATAACAGAAGTCCTCAGGTTGTTCTTCAACTCTATATATCCTTGGTTAGGCCTCATTTAGACTGTGCTGCTCAGTTCTGGTCACCGTATTACAGAATGGATATAAATGCTCTGGAAAATGTACAGAGGAGGATGACAAAGATGATCCCATGTATCAGAAATTTTCCATATGAGGATAGACTGAGGCCCTGAATCTGCACTCTCTCGAAAGGCGTAGAATTAGGGGGGATATGATCGAGGTGTATAAATGGAAAACAGGAATAAATAAAGGGGATGTAAATAGCGTGCTGAAAATTTCCAGCCAAGACAGGACTCGCAACAATGGTTTCAAGTTGGAAAAATTCAGATTCACGAAGGATATAGGAAAGCACTGGTTTGATAATAGAGTTGTGGATGAGTGGAACAAACTCCCGAGTACAGTTATTGAGGCTAAAACGTTGTGTAGTTTTAAAAATAGGTTAGATAAATACATGAGTGGGTGTGAGGGGGTGTGAGTTGGACCTGACTAGCTTGTACTGCTGGGTCTGGTGCCGAGCTCCATCCTTGAGTGGAGGTGACCAGATTGGGTGGGTCAATGGGCTTATCCGAGGGGGTGGGTCATTGGGCTAATCCGGGGGGGACACATGGACCTGCTTCGCATGGGTCAGTAGGCCTGTTGCTGCGTTCCTTCTTTCTTATGTTCTTATGTTCTTATGTACTCTCTGATCGCGGATTCTAACCCCATCCTTGGTATGGTTTGTTTCCTATTAAGTAACCTCGTAGATTCTGTATAATACGTAAAGAACCCTACATTCCTTTCGCCCAGCATTTTTTAATGCATTTTTTTAATAACAAACTCCCCTTATCCCACAGAGGAAGTATGACCAAAAAAGAAAAACGATTCATCCAACTAGGTATATTTATACACCATAGGGAGGTTAGCATAGGCACCACTGTAACCACAAATGCAATTTTTTTTTTCAAATGAATCTTTCGCCAGAGCGGCTGTTACGAACTCTAGCTCAAATCCCCTCAAAGTCATCAACATGACTTGAACTAGAGTTCGTCACAGCCACGCTGGAGGGAGATTTATCTGTAAAAACTTAGATTTGTGGTGACAGTGGTACCTATCCTAACATTCCTATGGTGTATAAATATACCTAGTTGGATGAATCTTATAGTAGCCAATTAATCCAGTGGTTAACGCGTTGGTCTGGAGTTTTACGACTCGCCGGTAGTTCAACCCCCGCCAGTGGTATGGTTTGTTTGCAATCGTGTCATTACGATATCGTGAGTCAAGCAGGAGAAATAACAAAGAAGCCATATCCAGGCATTTTTGATGTTTCCTGCAACAAGTATGCCGAAAAAAGTCAAAATTGTGAATATCTGGAGTTCTACGTTAAGGTAAAAGAAGCAAAACAGAGGAGAGAGGGATATGTAAACTGCACTCTCGTGGAGACTGGTACAAAAGCTAAAGGAGCAGGAAGAAATAAGATAAAAAAAATGGAATGGATAAAAGGCATACCTAACAAAAAGGAAACGAGTGATGGTCCGGGAAGAGGTGTTGAAATGAGTGCATGTGACGAGTGCGGTTCCAAAAAGATCAGTCCAAGGGCCGGTGCTGTCTCTTGTTTGTGAATGACATGACAGGAATAGTCAGAGAAATCCCTTTTTGCAGATGACGTGAAACTAATCAGGAGAATGCAATTGGACTAGGTCCTGCAAAGGCTGCAAATGGATCTGGAATGGCTGCCTGACTGGTCTGACAAAGGCTTATGGATATTAACCCACCCAAATGAAAGTCATGAAGGTTGAGTACAAAGAATATTACACTGTGGGTCCTTAGAGAGGGAGTAGAGACACTACGTGTGCCTCTAACCTAAATCTTCAACACTTCCCTTGAAACTGGGCAACAACCTGAAGTATGGAAGAAGGCAAATATAGTCCCCATCTTTAAGAAGAGAGACAGAAATGAAGCACTAAATTATAGACTAGTGTCACTGACATGTATAGTATGCAAAGTCATGGAGAAGATTATCAAGAGGAGAGTAGTGGAGCACCTGGAGCGAAACAGGATTATTAAAGGCAGCCACCACGGATTCATGGAAGGCAAATCCTGTGTCACAAACCTACTAGAGTTTAATGACAAGGTAACTGAAGTAAGAAATGAGAGGGAGGGGTGAGCTAATTGTATTTTCTTGGACTGCAAGAAAGCCTTCGAAACAGTTCCTCACAAGAGATTAGTACAGAAGCTAGAGGAACAGGCACATATAACAGGAAGGGTACTGCAATGGATCAGAGAATACCTAACAGGGAGGCAACAGCGAGTCATGGTCCGTGATGAGGTATCCCAGGGGGAGCCGGTGACGAGCGGGGTCCCACAGGAGTCAGTCATGGGACCAGTGCTGTTCTTGGTATATGTGAATGACATGACGGAAGGGATAGACTCAGCAGTGTCCCTGTTTTCAGATGATGGGAAGTCAATGAGGAGAATTAAATCAGATGCGGACCAGACAGGTCTACAAAGAGACCTGGACAGGCTGGATTCATGGTCCAGCAACTGGCTTCTATAATTTATCCCCACCAAATGCAAAGTCATGAAGATCGGAGAAGGGCAAAGAAGACCGAAGACAGAGTATATGCTAGGAGGCCAAAGACTGCAAATCTCACTCAAGGAGAAAGACCTAGGAGTGAGTATAATACCGAATACATCGCCAGAAGCACACATTAACCACATAACTGCTGCGGCATATGGGCGCTTGGCAAACCTGAGAATAGCGGTTCGGTACCCCAGTAAGGAATCGTTCAAGACTTTATACACTGTGTACGTCAGACCCATACTGGAGTGCGCAGTACCAGTTTGGAACCCACATCTGGTCAAGCACGCCAAGAAATTTGAGAAAGTGCAAAGGTTTGCAACAAGGCTAGTTCTAGAGCTAATGGGAATGTTCTATGAACAAAGGTTAAGGGAAATCGGTCTGACTACACTGGAGGATAGGAGGGTCAGGGAAGACATAATAACGACATACAAAATACTGCGTGGAATAGACAAGGTCGACACAGGTTGCTCCAAAGATGGGACACAGAAACAAGGGGTCACAATTGGAAGCTGAAGACTCAGATGAGTCAAAGGGATGTTAGGAAGTATTTCTTCAGTCATAGAGTTGTTAGGAAGTATAATAGTCTGGCAAGCGATGTAGTGGAGGCAGGAACAATACATAGTTTTAAAACGAGGTATGATAAAGCTCATGGAGCAGGGTGAGGGAGGACTTGGTAGTGGTCAGTAAAGAGGTGGGGCCAGGAGCTGAGTCTCGACCCCTGCACCCACAATTAGGTGAGTACACACACACACACACACACACACACACACACACACACACACACACACACACACACACACACACACACACACACACACACACACACAAATAAGAAGTGTACTTACCAAAAGTGAAGTGTAAATTACAAAAGTAGCAATATACAAGAGATAAGTGTGATAAATGAGGACTCAAACGGGCAATGAGAATAGAATAATTGAAGAGGTCAGAGGCGGAAGGGCGAAGAGTACGAGAGTCATCGTACAGCGAGCATCGTACAGCGAGCATCATACAGCGAGCACCGTACAGCGAGCATCATACAGCGAGCATCGTACAGCGAGCATCGTACAGCGAGCATCATACAGCGAGCATCGTACAGCGAGCATCATACAGCGAGCATCGTACAGCGAGCATCATACAGCGAGCATCGTACAGCGAGCATCATACAGCGAGCATCGTACAGCGAGCATCGTACAGCGAGCATCATACAGCGAGCATCGTACAGCGAGCATCATACAGCGAGCATCATACAGCGAGCTTCGTACAGCGAGCATCATACAGCGAGCATCATACAGCGAGCATCATACAGCGAGCATCGTACAGCGAGCATCATACAGCGAGCATCATACAGCGAGCATCATACAGCGAGCATCGTACAGCGAGCATCATACAGCGAGCATCATACAGCGAGCATCGTACAGCGAGCATCATACAGCGAGCATCGTACAGCGAGCATCATACAGCGAGCATCATACAGCGAGCATCATACAGCGAGCATCGTACAGCGAGCATCATACAGCGAGCATCATACAGCGAGCATCGTACAGCGAGCATCGTACAGCAGGCATCTGGATGGACGTCCCCTCTGAGGAGTAACGTACAAATCACCTGTTTGTGGTTAACGGGGAAGTTTGAGTGGTAGAGCCGGCCCTAGATCACTGGTAGCTGGCTGTCACAAACCCTGTTCCAGAGAGATTATCATACACACAGCACCCAGCAGTAGTAGGAAGATAAAATTTGTAGGAGCAAGGAATAGGTGAACTTGGTAGGAGTAAGCGGGGGCCAATAGGACTACAGACCTGACAACAGTTTTAAGAGATAAGTTTTTAGGACACAAAGACAGTACAATCTGAGCAGCAAGTATTGGGTACACATGTAGTAAAAGGTAGTACTTACGTGGGCGAAGGAAACACTCGTCAACACACACTAGTATTATATTCATTAGATTTACTGTTATTATTAATGGTATCTTATTAGTATTATGGATAAATAGAAGAGAGGTGCATTATTTCTGGGACTTATAAACAACCGGCGTGCTCACACACACACTCACTCACTCACACACACACACACACACACACACACACACACACACACACACACACACACACACACACACACACACACACACGGGGCCAGGAGCTGAGTATCGACCCCTGCAACCACAATTAGGTGAGTACACATACACACGCTCATACCCTCGCTCACACACTCACAGGTTAAGGATTCCTAACCTTATTGGCAAAGCTAAGAGCTGTTACCCACATCAGCTCATTTGAAAGCATTTTTATTGTTATGAGACATACAAGTAGGGAACAGGATGAAGTTGGAGCCATCTGTGGGCCAGCATTTTCATGTGATCAACTGACTTTATCTCGTTGACATCATTATGCTGTACGAATGTGTTCCATACTCGAGTCATCCTGGGTATATATGCTCTCAGATGGAGTGATGTTCTGGAGAAGGGTACAGCCAGAGTGAAGATGCTGCTTTCTGCCCATCTTGTGGCATAAAAGCTTGTTTCACGCTGTCCTCGAAGAGGATCCAAGTGTGGTATTTTGACAATATTGGCCTTGTACATAACAGTAAGGCCACCCACATCCCTCCTATGTTGAAGGCTCTGCTGAAATGACAGATCTATCCAGGATGGGTCCAGGCGAGAGATGAAACGTCTTGCTCTGTTCTCTACTCTGTCAAGCAGTCGCAGATGAGAGGGTGGGGGGGCAGGCAAACCAACAAAGTGGAGCATACTCAAGGTGTGAGCATACTTGTGCCTCGTACAGAATCTTGCAACCCCTACTGTCAAGCAGATGCGAGATACGGCGAAGTGCTGTAAGCTTCCTGGCTGCCTTGTTTGCAAGATTTACAACATGGTTCTTCATGGTTAGTTTGGAGTCAAATTTCACCACAAGGATATCAACTTCTTCTCCAGGTGCCAACACCCTCCCATTCATCCTTACTACTGCACCAGCATTACCATCATGGTGCCTAGAGACGATCATCATTTGCGTTTTCTCAGGTGCAAATGTTACTTGCCATCTTTTTTCCCAAGCTGATATAGCTCTCAGCTGGTGATTGATGTAGTTTAGAGCAACTGGCATTTCTTCTCTTGGATAAATGAATGTCAGTGTACAGTCGTCTGCATATGCATGGGATTCTGGGATGAGATGAAGAAGGTCGTTGAAGTAGACATTCCATAACAATGGTCCCAGTACGCTTCCTTGTGGAACACTTACCCCAGTAGGATGTCTTGCTGATTCCGTTCCATTGAGAACTACACTTAGAGATCTACCATGAAGGTAATCACTGAGGAGACATAACGTGGAGCCTGCAATTCCCAGTGCTTGAAGTTTTGCTAAGAGGCCCTGGTGCCACACCCTGTCGAAAGCGCCAGCAATGTCCAGTGCTACCACACAGATGACCTTGGATTCATCCAGTGACTGGTGCCACTTAGTGGAGAGGTTTAACAACAGATCAGCAGCAGAGTAACCTTTCCTGAAGCCATATTGACGATCACAAAGTAGTGAGTGGTAGTCAAAAAACTCTGTCATTTGTCTTGAGATTATTGTCTCAAGGATCTTACCAGTGATTGATAAGAGTGACACTGGTCTGTAGTTGCTGATTTCTGCTCTGCTCTTCTTTTTGTGAACAGGGACTACATTTGCCTCTTTCCATAGAGAGGGCCATTTACACTGTACTAGGCAGCGCTGAAAGATGCGAGATAGAGGTGCTGCTAGCTGGTCTGCACATCTTCTCAGCAATCATGGGCTCAACTTGTCTGGGCCCACAGCCTTTTCCTGGTCAAGCGATTTAAGAAGGAAATGCACCTTCTCCTACCTTATTGTCACCACTGACAGTTTTGACACAGTTCTTGCAGCTAGCCAAGGAGGGTCCCTTGCTGCACCAGGAACTTGCATTTTGGTAGCAAAGTGTTCAGCAAATAGGTCCGCCTTCTCTTGACTACTAGTAGAGATGGTCCCATCCTGTCGATTTAGAGGTGGAATGAGTTCATCAGGCCGATAACCTTGTCTGTCCTTGACCAGGGACCACCAGGTTTTGGAGCCTACCCTACCTGATGCTAGCTTTCTTTTAGTGTCACCCTCCCATTTAGCAATGGCCCACTCTCTCTCTCTCTCTCTCTCTCTCTCTCTCTCTCTCTCTCTCTCTCTCTCTCTCTCTCTCTCTCTCTCTCTCTCTCTCTCTCTCTCTCTCTCTCTCTTTCTCTCTCTGTCTCTCTCTCACTCCCATAGTCCTATCCCCACCTTCTTCTCTATCTCTCTCTCTCTAGCCTTCTCTCTCCCTCTCCCTTTTTCTGTCTATCCCTCTTTCTATCTTTCTCTCTCCCCCTCCCTCCCATTTCTCTCTCTCATAGCCTTTTTCCCTCTCTCTCTCTCTCTCTCTCTCTCTCTCTCTCTCTCTCTCTCTCTCTCTCTCTCTCTCTCAATCCCATAGTCCTATCCCCCACCCTCCTCTCTATCTCTCTCTCTCTAGGCTTCGCTCTCCCTTTTCCTGTCTCTCTCTCTCCCGTTTTCTATCTTTCTATCTCCCCCTCACTCGCATTTCTATCTCTCGTACCCTTTTCCCCTCACCTCCTCTTTTTTTTCTTTTTTTTTTTTTTTACACAGGGTTTGACAAGGTTAAGGATCCCTAGCTTTATTGATAAGCAATTCACAGGTTAAGGATTCCTAACTTTATTGGCAAGCTAAGAGCTGTTTCTTACATCAGCTCATTTGAAAGCATTTTTATTGTTATGAGACATACAAGCAGGGAACAGGATGAAGTTGGAGCCATCTGTGGGCCAGCATTTTCATTTGATCAACTGACTTTATCTCGGTGACATCATTATGCTGTACGAATGTGTTCCATACTCGAGTCATCCTGGGTATATATGATCTCAGATGGAGTGATGTTCTGGAGAAGGGTACAGCCAGAGTGAAGATGCTGCTTTCTGCCCATCTTGTGGCATAAAAGCTTGTTTCAAGCTGTCCTCGAAGAGGATCCAAGTGTGGTACTTTCACAATATTGGCCTTGTACATAACAGTAAGGCCACCCACATCCCTCCTATGTTGAAGGCTCTGCTGAAATGACAGATCTATCCAGGATGGGTCCAGGCGAGAGATGAGACGTCTTGCTCTGTTCTCTACTCTGTCAAGCAGTCGCAGATGAGGTGGGGAGGCAGGCAAACCAAGAAAGTGGAGCATACTCAAGGTGTGAGCATACTTGTGCCTCGTACAGAATCTTGCAACCCCTACTGTCAAGCAGATGCGAGATACGGCGAAGTGCTGTAAGCTTCCTGCCTGCCTTGTTTGCAAGATTTACAACATGGTTCTTCATGGTTAGTTTGGAGTCAAATTTCACCACAAGGATATCAACTTCTTCTCCAGGTGCTAACACCCTCCCATTCATCCTTACTACTGCACCAGCATTACCATCATGGTGCCTAGAGACGATCATCATTTGCGTTTTCTAAAATGCAAATGTTACTTGCCATCTTTTTTCCCAAGCTGATATAGCTCTCAGCTGGTGACTGATGTAGTTTAGAGCAACTGGCATTTCTTCTCTTGGATAAATGAATGTCAGTGTACAGTCGTCTGCATATGCATGGGATTCTGGGATGAGATGAAGAAGGTCGTTGAAGTAGACATTCCATAACAATGGTCCCAGTACGCTTCCTTGTGGAACACTTACCCCAGTAGGATGTCTTGCTGATTCCGTTCCATTGAGAACTACACTTAGAGATCTACCATGAAGGTAATCACTGAGGAGACATAACGTGGAGCCTGCAATTCCCAGTGCTTGAAGTTTTGCTAAGAGGCCCTGGTGCCACACCCTGTCGAAAGCGCCAGCAATGTCCAGTGCTACCACACAGATGACCTTGGATTCATCCAGTGACTGGTGCCACTTAGTGGAGAGGTTTAACAACAGATCAGCAGCAGAGTAACCTTTCCTGAAGCCATATTGACGATCACAAAGTAGTGAGTGATAGTCAAAAAACTCTGTCATTTGTCTTGAGATTATTGTCTCAAGGATCTTACCAGTGATTGACAGGAGTGACACTGGTCTGTAGTTGCTGATTTGTGCTCTGCTCTTCTTTTTGTGAACAGGGACTACATTTGCCTCTTTCCATAGAGAGGGCCATTTACACTGTACTAGGCAGCGCTGAAAGATGCGAGATAGAGGTGCTGCTAGCTGGTCTGCACATCTTCTCAGCAATCATGGGCTCAACTTGTCTGGGCCCACAGCCTTTTCTTGGTCAAGCGATTTAAGAAGGAAATGCACCTTCTCCTACCTTATTGTCACCACTGACAGTTTTGACACAGTTCTTGCAGCTAGCCAAGGAGGGTCCCTTGCTGCACCAGGAACTTGCATTTTGGTAGCAAAGTGTTCAGCAAATAGGTCCGCCTTCTCTTGACTACTAGTAGAGATGGTCCCATCCTGTCGATTTAGAGGTGGAATGAGTTCATCAGGCCGATAACCTTGTCTGTCCTTGACCAGGGACCACCAGGTTTTGGAGCCTACCCTACCTGATGCTAGCTTTCTTTTAGAGTCAACCTCCCATTTAGCAATGGCCCACTTTCTCTCTCTCTCTCTCTCTCTCTCTCTCTCTCTCTCTCTCTCTCTCTCTCTCTCTCTCTCTCTCTCTCTCTCTCTCTTTGTCTCTCTCTCACTCCCATAGTCCTATCCCCACCTTCCTCTCTATCTCTCTCTCTCTAGCCTTCTCTCTCCCTCTCCCTTTTTCTATCTATCCCTCTTTCTATCTTTCTCTCTCCCCCTCCCTCCCATTTCTCTCTCTCATAGCCTTTTTCCCTCTCTCTCTCTCTCTCTCTCTATCTCTCTCTCTCTCTCTCTCTCTCTCTCTCTCTCTCTCTCTCTCTCTCTCTCTCTCTCTCTCTCTCTCTCTCACTCCCATAGTCCTATCCCCCACCCTCCTCTCTATCTCTCTCTCTCTCTAGGCTTCTCTCTCCCTCTTCCTGTCTCTCTTTCTCCCTTTTTCTATCTTTCTATCTCCCCCTCACTCGCATTTCTATCTCTCGTAGCCTTTTCCCTAGCTTTATTGATAAGCTATTCACAGGTTAAGGATTCCTAACTTTATTGGCAAGCTTATTTGAAAGCTCATTTGAAAGCATTTTTATTGTTATGAGACATACAAGTAGGGAACAGGATGAAGTTGGAGCCATCTGTGGGCCAGCATTTTCATTTGATCAATTAACTTTATCTCGGTGACATCATTATGTTGTACGAATGTGTTCCATACTCGAATCATCCTGGGTATATGTGATCTCAGATGGAGTGATGTTCTGGAGAAGGGTACAGCCATAGAGAAGTTGCTGCTTTCTGCCCGTCTTGTGGCATAAAAACTTGTTTCATGCTGTCCTCGAAGGGGATCCAAGTGTGGTACTTTCACAATATTGGCATTGTACATAACAGTAAGGCCACCCACATCCCTCCTGTGTTGAAGACTCTGCTGAAATGACAGATCTATCCAGGATGGGTCCAGGCGAGAGATGAGACGTCTTGCTCTGTTCTCTGCTCTGTCAAGCAGTCGCAGATGAGAGGGGAGGGGGCAGGCAAACCAAGAAAGTGGAGCATACTCAAGGTGTGAGCGTACTTGTGCCTCGTACAGAATCTTGCAACAGAATCTTGCAACCCCTACTGTCAAGCAGATGCGAGATGCGGTGAAGTGCTGTAAGCTTCCAGGCTGCCTTGTTTGCAAGATTTACGGCATGGTTCTTCATGGTCAGTTTGAAGTCAAATTTCACCCCAAGGATATCAACTTCTTCTCCAGGTGCCAACACCCTCCCATGCATCCTTACTACTGCACCAGCATTACCATCATGGTGCTTAGAGACGATCATCATTTGCATTTTCTCAGGTGCAAATGTTACTTGCCATCTATTTCCCCAAGCTTTAATACCTCTTAGCTGGTGATCGATGTAGGTTAGAGCAGCTGGCATTTCTTCTCTTGGATAAGTGAATGTCAGTGTACAGTCGTCTGCATATGCATGGGATTCTGGGATGAGATGAAGAAGGTCATTGAAGTAGACATTCCATAACAATTGTCCCATCACGCTTCCTTGTGGAATACTTGCGCCAATAGGATGTCTTGCTGATTCCAGTCTGCTCCGATTTCGTTCTCTCTCTCTCTCTCTCTCTCTCTCTCTCTCTCTCTCTCTCTCTCTCTCTCTCTCTCTCTCTCTCTCTCTCTCTCTCTCTCTCGCTCTCTCTCTCTCTCTCTCCCGTGTTTTCTCTGTGGTAAAATACATAAGCTTCTTTCTGTGGTAAGAAAAAAAAATGGGTAACCCTAGAGGGCGGAAAACCAGAGATCTGGTGGACGAACCAGGGAGGAAAAATTGGGAATTAGAGCTCCAAAAAAGGAAAAAGAGTGGGGAAGGAAGATAGAAGAGCTTGGCAAGATAATGGAGGAGAGGATAGCTGAAGAGTGCAGGACGTGGGAGCTACAAGTCTTAGTAGCAGAAGCTAGGATACAGTGCTTAGAAGAGTAACTATAAACCTAAAACAGATTAGAGAGACAAATGATAATTCAGATGCGACATCAGGAAATTCTATGTCAGGCACAGACAAGGAGACGGTAAGAAACAAAGGAGATATGCCGTATGTGAAGGCCTTATCAGACCCACGTGGGGCCAGGGAAAAGAAGAGGAGCACTCTGAGATCAAATGACAGGTCTGAAGACAATGAAGGCATGTTATATGCAAAGACTCTAACAGCCAACTGCAGTAGCAAGGAACAGTTGATCATGAAAGACAGTTCAATGAGCATAGAAGTTCCAGCAAGGACAGGGATTGAAGGCAAGATCATTTCAATTGAAGGAACTAAAACACCTAAGAGGATGCAAATGGAGACTCAGTGGGAGGAGGAAAGGGAGAGGTCAGTTTTTGTCTACGGGCTCCAAGAAGCCAAAGGGGACAACTTCGAAGAAACAAAACAGGAGGAAAAAATGATTGAAGGCATCATGAAAACAATAGGTGAGGGCAATATGACCCAGGTGACAAATTTTCGGAGAATTGGGTTGGTTGTGAGTGGAAGGAAAAGGACTGTCAAAGTAATTTTCAAGGAAGAATCAGCCCGAACCAGGATCCTGCAAGAGAAAGCACTACTGAGGGACAAACCGTGTACCAGAGAGTATACCTCGATCGCGACTGAACACAAGAAGAAAGGACTACACTGAAAGATAGGGTACAGAGATGCAAGGAGTAATGAGGGAAAATGATGAAGATGAGCAGGACCCAGACAAAGGAGGAAGGGGAAACATACCCTGCAGAAACTCCCGCAGAAGGACTCCAACCGCGACAATCCCAACGCAACTGAGCAATAAAAACCAGAACCCACACATTGTTCCCTCTGCCACCAACCCCCATATCACAAACCTCACCACAACAGCTGCCCCCTATAGGCATTCTGACCCCACTCTCCTCATCACAAACCCCACCCTCACCACAGCCTCCCATTGGCCCCCACCAAGGCTCTCACTCCCCCAACCCCAATATTCTCCCAATACCACAGTGATAGAAAAAATGCTGAAGGTTAGGTACACAAACGCGGACGGAATAATGAATATATATGAGGAGTGGCGCGAAAGAATCAGCGAGAAATCCCCAGACATCATAGCAGTCACAGAAACGAAACTCGCTGAGACAATAACAGATGCAATCTTCCCACTGGGACATCAGATCCTGAGGAAAGATGGAAGGAGTAGAGGGGGAGGAGGAGTTGCACTGCTCATAAAAAACCGATGGAGATTTGAGGAAAGAGAAGACATGACATGATTGGAGAAAGGGACTACACAGTAGGTACAATTCAGTCTGGAGAACATAAAGTAGTCATTGGAGTGATATATAACCCACCACACAACTGCAGGAGGCCAAGAGAGGAGCACAAAGAAAACAACAGAGCGATGGTGGACACAATGGCTGAGGTGGCAAGAAGAGCTCACTCGAGCAGAGCAAAGTTACTGGTAATGGGCGATTTCAACCACAGGGAGATCGACTTGGAAAACCTGGAGCCACATGGGGGTCTCGAAACATGGAGAGTCAAGATGATGGATGTGGTACTTGAAAACCTCATGCATCAACATGTCAGGGACACTACCAGAGAGAGAAGGGAGGATGAGCCAGCAAGACTGGATCTTGTGTTCACCCTTAGCAGTTCAGACATTGAGAACATTACTTACGAGAGGCCCCTTGGAGCTAGCGATCACGTGGTTCTGAGTTTTGATTATATAGTAGAGTTACAAGTGAAGAAGGTAACAAGAATTTAATGGGAAAAGCCAGACTATAAAAGGGGAGATACACAGGTATGAGGAACTTCCTGCAGGAGGTTCAGTGGGACAGAGAACTGGTAGGAAAATCAGTAAACGAGATAATGGAATATGTAACAACAAAGTGCAAGGAGGCAGAGGAAAGGTTTGTTCCCAAAGGAAATAGAAATAATAGGAAGACCAAAACGAGTCCTTGGTTTACCCGAAGGTGTAGAGAGGCAAAAACTAAGTGCAACAGAGAATGGAAAAGGTACAGGAGGCATAGGACCCAGGAAAACAAGGAGATTAGTAGAAGAGCCAGAAACGAGTATGCGCAGATAAGGAGGGAGGCCCAGCGACAGTATGAAAACGACATAGCATCGAAAGTCAAATCTGACCCGAAACTGCTGTATAGCCACATTAGGAGGAAGACAACAGTCAAGGACCAGGTGATAAGGCTGAGGAAAGAAGGTGGAGAACTCACAAGAAACGATCAAGAGGTATGTGAGGAGCTCAACACGAGATTTAAGGAAGTATTTACAGTAGAGACAGGAAGGACTCTGGGGAGACAGACCAGATGGGGACACCAACAAGGAATACACCAAGTGTTGGACGACATACATACAGATGAGGAGGAGGTGAAGAAACTGCTAAGGGACATCGATACCTCAAAGGCAATGGGACCGGACAACATCTCTCCATGGGTCCTTAGAGAGGGAGCAGATATGTTGTGTGTACCACTTACCACAATCTTCAACACATCCCTGGAAACTGGGCAACTACCTGAGGTATGGAAGACGGCAAATGTAGTTCCCATTTTCAAAAAAGGAGACAGAAAAGAGGCACTAAACTATAGACCTGTGTCATTGACGTGTATAGTATGCAAAGTTATGGAGAAGATTATCAGGAGGAGAGTGGTGGAGCACCTGGAACGGAACAGGAGTATAAATGCCAACCAGCACGGATTCACGGAAGGCAAATCCTGTGTCACAAACCTTCTGGAGTTTTATGATAAAATAACAGAAGTAAGACAAGAGAGAGAGGGGTGGGTTGATTGCTTCTTCTTGGACTGCAAGAAGGCCTTTGACACAGTTCCTCTCAAGAGATTAGTGCAGAAGCTAGAGCATCAGGCGTATATAACAGGAAGGGCACTGCAATGGATCAGAGAATACCTGACAGGGAGGCAACAACGAGTCATGGTATGTGATGATGTATCACAGTGGGCACCTGTGACGAGCGGGGTCCCATAGGGGTCGGTCCTAGGACCAGTGCTATTTTTCGTACATGTGAACGACATGATGGAAGGATTAGACTCAGCAGTGTCCCTGTACGCAGATGATGTGAAGTTAATGAGGAGAATTAATTCAGATGAGGACCGGGCAGGACTTCAAAGAGACCTGGACAGACTGGACACCTGGTCCAGCAACTGGCTTCTCGAATTTAACCCCGTCAAATGCAAAGTCATGAAAATCGGGGAAGGGCACAGAAGACCGCAGACGGAGTACAGGCTAGGTGGCCAAAGACTGCAAACCTCGCTCAAGCAGAAAGATCTTGGGGTGAGTGTAACACCGAACATGTCTCCGGAAGCACACATCAACCAGATAACTGCTGCAGCATATGGGCGCCTGGCAAACCTGAGAACAGCGTTCCAATGCCTTAGTAAGGAATCGTTCAAGACACTGTACACCGTGTACGTCAGGCCCATACTGGAGTATGCAGCACCTGTTTGGAACCCGCACTTGATCAAGCACGTCAAGAAATTTGAGAAAGTGCAAAGGTTTGCAACAAGGTTAGTTCCAGAGCTAAGGGGAATATCCTATGAAAAAAGGTTAAGGGAAATCGGCCTGACGACACTGGAGGACAGGAGGGTCAGGGAAGACTTGATAAAGACATATAAAATACTGTGCGGAATAGACAAGGTGGACAAAGACAGGACGTTCCAGGAAGGGGACACAGAAACAAGAGGTCACAATTGGAAGTTGAAGACTCAGATGAGTCAAAGGGGTGTTAGGAAGTATTTCTTCAGTCACAGAGTTGTCAGGCAGTGGAATAGCCTAGAAAGTGATGTAGTGGAGGCAGGAACCATACATAGTTTTAAGACGAAGTTTGATAAAGCTCATGGAGCGGGGAGAGAGAGGACCCAGTAGCAACCAGTGAAGAGGCGGGGCCAGGAGCTAGGACTCGATCCCTGTGACCACAAATAGGTGAGCACAAATAGGTGAGTACACACACTCATACAACACATGTATATACAACACACACACACACACAAACACACACATGTATATACAACACACACACACACACACACACACACACACACACACACACGGAGTGTGTACCTCGATCGAGACAGAACACAGGACGAAAGGAAGACAATGAAAGAGAGAGTTCAAAAACGAAAGGAGAAATGGGAGGAAATAAAAAAGGAGAGCAGAATAACCCAGGATCAAATGGAAGGACAAGCCCACCCCCCAGAAACACCTGCAGAAGGACTCCAGCCACGACACCCCCAAGGCAACTGAACAATCCAAACCAACCATCACACACCGATCCCTCTGTTTCCATCCCCCGCACCACAGTTACAGTATTAGAACAGAAGTTGAAGGTTTGGTAAACAAATGCAGATGGATTAACGAATAAACATGAGGAATGGCAAGAAAGAATCAATGAGAAGTCCCCAGACATCATAGCAGTTACAGAAACAAAACTCATGGGGACAATAACAGATGCAATCTTCCCACCAGGATATCAGATCATGAGGAAAGATAGAAGGGGCAGGGGGGAGGTGGGGTTGCTCTGCTCGTAAAAAACAGATGGAAATTCGAGAAAATGGAAGGAATAGATGAGACGGGAGAAAGAGACTACATAGCAGGTACACTTCAGTCTGGGGAACACAAAGTGGTCATTGCAGTGATGTATAATCCACCACAGAACTGCAGGAGGCCAAGAGAGGAATATGAAGAGAGCAACAGAGCAATGGTGGACACACTTGCTGAGGTGGCAAGAAGAGCTCACTCCAGCAGAGCAAAGTTGCTGGTTATGGGGGATTTCAACCACAGGGAGATTGACTGGGAAAACCTGGAGCCACATGGGGGTCCCGTAACATGGAGAGCCAGGATGTTGGACGTGGTGCTGGAAAACCTCATGCAACAACATGTTAAGGACACTATCAGAGTGAGAGGGGAGGATGAACCAGCAAGATTGGACCTTGTGTTCACCCTGGGCAGCTCAGATATTGAGGACATCAAGTATGAGAGTCCCCTAGGAGCTAGCGACCACGTGGTTCTGTGCTTTGAATACATAGTAGAGCTGCAAGTGGAGAGAATAACAGGAGTTGAATGGGAAAAGACTATCAAAGAGGGGACTACATAGGGTTGAAGAACTTCCTGCGGGAGGTCCAGTGGGACGGAGAACTGGCAGGAAAGCCAGTAAATGAAATGATGGAATATGTAACAACAAAATGCAAGGAGGCAGTGGAAAGGTTTATTAACAAGGGCAACAGTAACAACGGGAAGACCAGAACGAGCCCCTGGTTTACCCGACGGTGTAAGGAGGCAAAAACAAAGTGCAATAGAGAATGGAAAAAGTACAGAAGGCAGAGAACACACGAAAATAGGGAGATCAGTCGCAGAGCCAGGAATGAGTACGCACAGGTAAGGAGGGAGGCCCAGCGACAGTATGAAAATGACATAGCATCGAGAATCAAGACTGACCCGAAACTGTTGTATAGACACATCAGGAGGAAGACAACAGTCAAAGACCAGGTGATCAGATTAAGGACAGTAGGTGGAGAACTCACAAGAAATGATCAGGAGGTATATGAGGAGCTGAACAGGAGATTTAAGGAAGTTTTTACAGTAGAGACAGGAAGGGCTGTGGGAAGACAGCACAGAAGGGAACATCAAGAGGGAATATAACAACAAGTGTTGGATGACATACGAACAACTGAGGAGGAGGTGAAGAAGCTCTTAAGTGACCTTGACACCTCAAAGGCGATGGGACCGGACAACATCTCCCCACGGGTCCTTAGAGAAGGAGCAGAGATGCTGTGCGTGCCTCTAACCACAATCTTCAACACATCCCTTGAAACTGGGCAAATACCTGAGAAATGGAAGACAGCTAATGTAGTCCCCATATTTAAGAAACGAAACAGAAACGAGGCACTAAACTACAGACCTGTGTCTCTGACATGTATTGTGTGCAAAGTCATGGAGAAGATTATCAGGAGGAGAGTGGTCGAACACCTGGAAAGGAACAAGATTATAAATGAAAACCAGCATGGGTTCATGGAAGGCAAATCTTGTATCACAAACCTCCTGGAGTTTTATGACAAGGTAACAGAAGTAAGACACGAGAGAGAGGGGTGGGTAGATTGCGTTTTCCTAGACTGCAGGAAGGCCTTTGACACAGTTCCCCACAAGAGATTAGTGCAGAAGCTGGAGGATCAGGCGCACGTAAAAGGGAGGGCACTGCAATGGATAAGGGAATACCTGACAGGGAGGCAGCAACGAGTCATGGTACGTGAAGAGGTATCACAGTGGGCGTCTGTTACGAGCGGGGTCCCACAGGGGTCAGTTCTAGGACCAGTGCTATTTTTGATATATGTGAACGACATGATGGAAGGAATAGACTCTGAAGTGTCCCTGTTCGCAGATGACGTGAAGTTGATGAGAAGAATTAAATCGGACGAGGATGAGGCAGGACTGCAAAGAGACCTGGACAGGCTGGACATGTGGTCCAGCAACTGGCTTCTCGAATTCAATCCAGCCAAATGCAAAGTCATGAAGATTGGGGAGGGGCAAAGAAGACCGCAGACAGAGTATAGGCTAGGTGGACAAAGACTACAGACCTCACTCAGGGAGAAAGACCTTGGGGTGACCATAACACCGAGCACATCACCGGAGGCACACATCAACCAAATAACCGCTGCAGCATACGGGCGCCTGGCAAACCTGAGAATAGCGTTCTGATACCTTAATAAGGAATCGTTCAAGACACTGTACACTGTTTATGTTAGGCCAATACTGGAGTATGCAGCACCAGTCTGGAACCCACACCTGGTCAAGCACGTCAAGAAGTTAGAGAAAGTACAAAGGTTTGCTACAAGGCTAGTCCCAGAGCTCAAGGGAATGTCGTACGAGAAAAGGTTAAGGGAAATCGGACTGACGACACTGGAGGACAGAAGGGTCAGGGGAGACATGATAACGACATACAAGATACTGCTTGGAATAGGCAAGGTGGACAGAGATAGGATGTTCCAGAGAGGGGACACAGGGACAAGGGGTCACAACTGGAAGCTGAAGACTCAGACGAGTCACAAGGACGTTAGGAAGTATTTCTTCAGTCATAGAGTTGTCAGCAAGTGGAATAGCCTAGCAAGTGAAGTAGTGGAGGCAGGAACCATACATAGTTTTAAGAAGAGGTATGACAAAGCTCAGGAAGCAGAGAGAGAGAGGATCCAGTAGCGATCAGTGAAGAGGCGGGGCCAGGAGCTGAGTCTCGACCCCTGCAACCACAATTAGGTGAGTACAATTAGGTGAGTACACATACACACACACGCCTCCCAACCAGGTCAACCCCAGTGCAACCAAACACTCTAAACCAAAACACCCATGCCACATCCAATGCCCCCACCCACTGCATTACAAACTCCACCCCCACAGCAACCACCCATAGTTCCTTATCAGGTCTCCCACTTCCCCAACCCCAACACACCTTCCAGACCACAGTCTTAGAGAAGAAGTTGAAGGTGTGGTATACAAATGCAGATGGAATAACAAATAAGTATGAGGAGTGGCACGAAAGAATCAAGGAGACATCCCCAGACATAATAGCACTCACAGAAACAAAACTCACCAGAAAAATAACAGATTCAATCTTTCCATCGGGATATCAAATCCTCAGGAAAGACAAAGGGAGGAGAGGGGGAGGAGGAGTTGCACTGCTCATTAAAAACCAGTGGGGTTTTGAAAAAATAGAAGAAATGGATGGCACGGGCGAAAGGGACTACTTAGTAGGAACAATCCAGTATGAGGGACATAAGATGATAATTGCAGTAATGTACAACCCACCACAGAACTGCAGGAGGCCAAGAGAAGAATACGATGAGAGCAACAGATCAATGGTCGACACACTAGCCGAGGTGGCCAGGAGAGCACTCATGGGGGGAGCAAAGTTACTAGTTATGGGTGATTTCAATCACAAGGAGATTGACTGGGAAAACCTGGAGCCCCATGGAGGTTCCGAAACATGGAGAGCCAAGATGATGGATGTGGTACTGGAAAACCTCGTGCATCAGCATGTTAGAGACACTACCAGAGAGAGAGGAGAGCCTGAACCAGCAAGACTAGACCTGGTATTCACCTTGAGTACTTCGGACATCGAGGATATCATGTATGAAAGGCCCCTGGGAGTTAGTGATCACGTGGTTCTGTGCTTCGACTACATAGTTGCGCTCCAAGTGGAAAGAGTAGCAGGAATAGAGTGGAAAAAAACAAATTACTAAATGGGAAACTACCCAGGCATGAGGAACTTCCTTCAAGACATTCAGTGGGAGAGGGAACTGACAGGAAAACCAGTACAGGAAATGATGGACTATGTGGCAACAAAATGCAAGGAGGCAGAGGAGAGGTTTGTTCCCAAGGGAAACAGAAATAATGGGAAGAACAGAACGAGTCCTTGGTTCACCCAAAGGTGTAGGGAGGCAAAAACTAGGTGTACTAGAAAATGGAAAAAGTTACAGAAGACAGAGAACTCAGGAAAATAAAGAGATTAGCCGAAGAGCCACAAACGAATATGAACAAATAAGAAGGTAGGCTCAGAGACAATATGAAAATGACATAGCATCAAAAGTAAAGACTGACCCGAAGCTGTTGTACAGCCACATCAGGAGGAAAACAATAGTCAAGGACCAGGTAATCAGACTGAGGAAGGGTGATGGGGAATTCACAAGAAACGACCGAGAGGTATGTCAGGAGCTCAACACAAGATTTAAAGAGGTATTTACAGTGGAAACCAGTAGGACTCCCAGAAATCAGAACAGGGGGGCACACCAGCAAGTGCTGGATGAAGTACATATAACCAAGGAGGAGGTGAAGAAGCTGCTATGCGAACTTGACACCTCAAAGGCGGTGGGACCAGACATCTCTCCATGGGTCCTTAAAGAGGGAGCAGAGATATTGTGTGAGCCATTAACAAAGATCTTCAACACATCATTTGAAACTGGGCAACTCCCTGAGGTATGGAAAATGGCAAATGTAGTCCCAATTTTTAAAAAGACAGACATGAGGCACTAAACTACAGACCTGTATCACTAACATGCATAGTATGCAAGGTCATGGAGAAGATCATCAGGAGGAGAATGGTGGAGCACCTGGAAAGAAACAAGTGTATAATTGACAACCAGCACGGTTTCAGGGAAGGAAAATCCTGTGTCACAAACCTACTAGAGTTTTATGACAAGGTGACAGAAGTAAGACAAGAGAGAGAGGGGTGAATCGTCTGCATATTTTTGGACTGCAAGAAGGCCTTCGACACAGTTCCTCACAAGAGGTTACTGCAAAAGCTAGAGGATCAGGCACACATAACAGGAAAGGCACTGCAATGGATCAGAGAATACCTGACAGGGAGGCAACAACGAGTCATGGTACGCGACGAGGTGTCAGAGTGGGCGCCTGTGACAAGCGGGGTTCCACAGGGATCAGTCCTAGGACCTGTGCTGTTCTTGGTTTATGTGAACGACATAACGGAAGGGATAGACTCAGAAGTGTCCTTGTTTGCAGATGATGTGAAGTTAATGAGAAGAATCAAATCGGATGAGGATCAGGCAGGACTACAAAGTGACCTGGACAGGCTACAAGCCTGGTCCAGCAACTGGCTCCTTGAGTTTAACCCTGCCAAGTGAAAAGTCATGAACATTGGGGAAGGGCAAAGAAGACCGCAGACACAATATAGTTTAGATGGCCAAAGACTGCAAACCTCACTCAAGGAAAAAGATCTGGGGCTGAGTATAACACCGAGCATATCTCCTGAGGCGCACATCAATCAGATAACTGCTGCAGCATACGGGCGCCAGGCAAACCTACAGATAGTGTTCCGATACCTCAGTAAGGATTCGTTAAAGACTCTGTATACCATTTACGTCAGGCCCATATTGGAGTATGTAGCACCAGTTTGGAATCCACACCTAGTCAAGCACGTCAAGAAATTAGAGAAAGTGCAAAGGTTTGCAACAAGACTAGTCCCAGAGCTACGGGGATTGTCCTACGAAGAAAGGTTGAGGGAAATCGGCCTGACGACACTGGAGGACAGGAGGGTCAGGGGAGACATGATAACGACATATAAAATACTGCGCGGAATAGACAAGGTGGACAAAGACGGGATGTTCCAGAGAAGGGACACAGACACAAGAGGCCACAATTGGAAGTTGAAGACTCAGATGGATCAAAGGGATGTTAGGAAGTATTTCTTCAGTCATAGAGTAGTCAGGCCGTGGAATAGCCATACATCGGTTTAAGGCGAGGTATGATAAAGCTCATGGGGCGGGAGAGAGAGGACCTAGTAGCAATCAGCGAATAGGCGGGGCTAGGAGCTATGAATCGACCCCTGCAACCACAAATAGGTGATTACAAATAGGTGAGTATGCACACACACACACACACACACACACACACACACACACACTCACACACACACACACACACACACACACACACACACACACACACACACACACACACACACACACACAATTTTAAGGGTAGAATCTATTTTGGGGGGATAATTATCTGAGTGTTTTTTATTAGAGACTTATAAAAATTCTTGGAGTTCAAGTCCAGGGAAAGAATATTTTAATTTATTATTTCTGAGTTGCGTCTCCTCGAAATATAAGTAAAACACAAAATGTCTGAGTCTGGCCAAACACTGTAAACAATGTAATTTACCATATTCCACCAGTATGAAATATGTAATGCATTTGAACACTCCAATATATTTTTTGTCTGAGGATGACCAGATAAAACACGTAATGTGTTAGAGAATCCTCACATAAATCATGTAATGAACTTCTGGATCTCCAAATAAAACCTATAATGACCTCCAAATGAAACGTGAAAATGAATATGAATTACAGGGATGTAAAAGAAACTGCAAAATATTGTACTAATTTTATGTTTGAATTAGTATCAGCAGATAATTTTGATATCAATCATTAATATCGGTAAAGAATTTGAATATCAAACTGATAAACTTCTGCTTATTATGCCAAGAACATGGAAAGACTTTATGAAAAGGTTTGAAGTTATCAGTGATCCTAGTTGATGTATTCCTTACATAACCCTAAGTTGTGATTTTTTTTTTTTTTTTGAGATAAAATGAGATCCGTTGACTTAAATATGATTTAACAAGAGGGGAAAAGACGACCTAAATATGTGTGTGTGTGTGTGTGTGTGTGTGTGTGTGTGTGTGTGTGTGTGTGTGTGTGTGTGTGTGTGTGTGTGTGTGTGTGTGTGTGTGTGTGTGTGTGTGTGTGTGTGTGTGTGTGTGTGTGTGTGTGTGTGTGTGTGTGTGTGTGTGTGTTTTAAATAAGTTTACAAGACTATGCAGGATGTATGAACTCTCAATAGATAGCCTCCCACAGGTGCAAGTCTCTGGTAATTAAATATAACGTCCCAAATATAACGTACCAAATATAACGTCTCAAATACAACGTACCAAATATAACGTCCCAAATATAACGTATCAAATATAACGTCCCAAATATAACGTCCCAAATGCGTTAAGAGATCACAAGTGATATTAATTTCACTCTTTGAAATAAATTCATTAATACGTGTTAATTGTTTAAAAGTGAAGCTTTAATTAAGCAAATTTCTTAGTGACAAGACTTGTGGATGACTTAATGACAAGACTGGTGGATGACTTAATGACAAGACTGGTGGATGACTTAGTGACAAGAATGGTGGATGACTTAATGACAAGACTGGTGGATGACTTAATGATAAGACTGGTGGATGACTTAATGATAAGACTGGTGGATGACTTAGTGACAAGACTGGTGGATGACTTAGTGACAAGAATGGTGGATGACTTAATGACAAGACTGGTGGATGACTTAATGATAAGACTGGTGGATGACTTAGTGACAAGACTGGTGGATGACTTAATGACAAGACTGGTGGATGACTTAATGACAAGACTGGTGGATGACTTAGTGACATGACTGGTGGATGACTTAGTGACATGACTGATGGATGACTTAGTGACACGACTGGTGGATGACTTAGTTACAAGACTGGTGGATGACTTAATGACAAGACTGGTGGATGACTTAGTGACAAGACTGGTGGATGACTTAGTGACAAGACTGGTGGATGACTTAATGACATGACTGGTGGATGACTTAGTGACAAGACTGGTGGATGACTTAATGACAAGACTGGTGGATGACTTAGTGACAAGACTGGTGGATGACTTAGAGACAAGACTGGTGTATGACTTAGAGACAAGACTGGTGGATGACTTAGTGACATGACTGGTGGATGACTTAGTGACAAGACTGGTGGATGACTTAATGACAAGACTGGTGGATGACTTAGAGACAAGACTGGTGGATGACTTAGTGACAAGACTGGTGGATGACTTAATGACAAGACTGGTGGATGACTTAGAGACAAGACTGGTGGACGACTTAAAGACAAGACTGGTGGATGACTTAGTGACATGACTGGTGGATGACTTAGTGACATGACTGATGGATGACTTAGTGACACGACTGGTGGATGACTTAGTGACAAGACTGGTGGATGACTTAGTGACAAAACTGGTGGATGACTTAGTGACATGACTGGTGGATGACATAGTGACAAGACTGGTGGATGACTTAGTGACAAGACTGGTGGATGACTTAGTGACATGACTGGTGGATGACTTAGTGACAAGACTGGTGGATGACTTAGTGACAAGACTGGTGGATGACTTAGTGACAAGACCGGTGGATGACTTAGTGACAAGACTGGTGGATGACTTAGTGACAAGACTGGTGGATGACTTAGTGACAAGACTGGTGGATGTCATAATGACAAGACTGGTGGATGACTTAATAACAAGACTGGTGGATGACTTAGTGACAAGACTGGTGGATGACTTAGTGACAAGACTGGTGGATGACTTAGTGACAAGACTGGTGGATGACTTAGTGACAAGACTGGTGGATGACTTAATGACAAGACTGGTGGATGACTTAATGACAAGACTGGTGGATGACTTAGTGACAAGATTGGTGGATGACTTAGTGACAAGACTGGTGGGTGACTTAATGACAAGACTGGTTGATGACTAAGAAACAAGACTGGTGGATGACTAAGAAACAAGACTGGTGGATGACTTAGTAACAAGACTGGCTGATGACTTAGCAACAAGACTGGTGGATGACTTAGTAACAAGACTGGTTGATGACTTAGTAACAAGACTGGTTGATGACTTAGTAACAAGACTGGTGGATGACTTAGTAACAAGACTGGTGGATGACTTAGTAACAAGACTGGTGGATGACTTAGTAACAAGACTGGTTGATGACTAAGAAACAAGACTGGTGGATGACTAAGAAACAAGACTGGTGGATGACTAAGAAACAAGACTGGTGGATGACTAAGAAACAAGACTGGTGGATGACTAAGAAACAAGACTGGTGGATGACTAAGAAACAAGACTGGTGGATGACTAAGAAACAAGACTGATGGATGACTAAGAAACAAGACTGATGGATGACTAAGAAACAAGACTGGTGGATGACTAAGAAACAAGACTGGTGGATGACTAAGAAACAAGACTGGTGGATGACTAAGAAACAAGACTGATGGATGACTAAGAAACAAGACTGATGGATGACTAAGAAACAAGACTGGTGGATGAATAAGAAACAAGACTGGTGGATGACTAAGAAACAAGACTGGTTGATGACTAAGAAACAAGACTGATGGATGACTAAGAAACAAGACTGATGGATGACTAAGAAACAAGACTGGTGGATGACTAAGAAACAAGACTGATGGATGACTAAGAAACAAGACTGGTGGATGACTAAGAAACAAGACTGATGGATGACTAAGAAACAAGACTGGTTGATGACTAAGAAACAAGACTGGTGGATGACTAAGAAACAAGACTGATGGATGACTAAGAAACAAGACTGGTGGATGACTAAGAAACAAGACTGGTGGATGACTAAGAAACAAGACTGGTGGATGACTTAGTAACAAGACTGGTGGATGACTTAGTAACAAGACTGGTGGATGACTAAGAAACAAGACTGGTGGATGACTAAGAAACAAGACTGGTGGATGACTAAGAAACAAGACTGGTGGATGACTAAGAAACAAGACTGGTGGATGACTAAGAAACAAGACTGGTGGATGACTAAGAAACAAGACTGGTGGATGACTAAGAAACAAGACTGGTGGATGACTAAGAAACAAGACTGGTGGATGACTAAGAAACAAGACTGGTGGATGACTAAGAAACAAGACTGGTGGATGACTTAGTAACAAGACTGGTGGATGACTTAGTAACAAGACTGGTGGATGACTAAGAAACAAGACTGATGGATGACTAAGAAACAAGACTGGTTGATGACTAAGAAACAAGACTGGTGGATGACTAAGAAACAAGACTGGTGGATGACTAAGAAACAAGACTGATGGATGACTAAGAAACAAGACTGGTGGATGACTAAGAAACAAGACTGGTGGATGACTGAGAAACAAGACTGGTGGATGACTAAGAAACAAGACTGATGGATGACTAAGAAACAAGACTGGTTGATGACTAAGAAACAAGACTGGTGGATGACTAAGAAACAAGACTGATGGATGACTAAGAAACAAGACTGGTGGATGACTAAGAAACAAGACTGGTGGATGAATAAGAAACAAGACTGGTGGATGACTAAGAAACAAGACTGGTGGATGACTAAGAAACAAGACTGGTGGATGACTAAGAAACAAGACTGGTGGATGACTAAGAAACAAGACTGGTGGATGACTTAGTAACAAGACTGGTGGATGACTTAGTAACAAGACTGGTGGATGACTAAGAAACAAGACTGATGGATGACTAAGAAACAAGACTGGTTGATGACTAAGAAACAAGACTGGTGGATGACTAAGAAACAAGACTGGTGGATGACTAAGAAACAAGACTGGTGGATGACTTAGTAACAAGACTGGTGGATGACTTAGTAACAAGACTGGTGGATGACTGAGAAACAAGACTGGTGGATGACTAAGAAACAAGACTGGTGGATGACTAAGAAACAAGACTGGTGGATGACTAAGAAACAAGACTGGTGGATGACTAAGAAACAAGACTGGTGGATGACTAAGAAACAAGACTGGTGGATGACTTAGTAACAAGACTGGTGGTTGACTTAGTAACAAGACTGGTGGATGACTAAGAAACAAGACTGGTGGATGACTAAGAAACAAGACTGGTGGATGACTAAGAAACAAGACTGGTGGATGACTAAGAAACAAGACTGGTGGATGACTAAGAAACAAGACTGATGGATGACTAAGAAACAAGACTGGTTGATGACTAAGAAACAAGACTGGTGGATGACTAAGAAACAAGACTGGTGGATGACTAAGAAACAAGACTGGTGGATGACTAAGAAACAAGACTGGTGGATGACTAAGAAACAAGACTGATGGATGACTAAGAAACAAGACTGGTGGATGACTAAGAAACAAGACTGATGGATGACTAAGAAACAAGACTGGTTGATGACTAAGAAACAAGACTGGTGGATGACTAAGAAACAAGACTGGTGGATGACTAAGAAACAAGACTGGTGGATGACTAAGAAACAAGACTGGTGGATGACTAAGAAACAAGACTGGTGGATGACTTAGTAACAAGACTGGTGGATGACTTAGTAACAAGACTGGTGGATGACTAAGAAACAAGACTGGTTGATGACTAAGAAACAAGACTGGTGGATGACTAAGAAACAAGACTGGTGGATGACTAAGAAACAAGACTGGTTGATGACTAAGAAACAAGACTGGTGGATGACTAAGAAACAAGACTGATGGATGACTAAGAAACAAGACTGGTGGATGACTAAGAAACAAGACTGGTGGATGACTAAGAAACAAGACTGGTGGATGACTTAGTAACAAGACTGGTGGATGACTTAGTAACAAGACTGGTGGATGACTAAGAAACAAGACTGGTGGATGACTAAGAAACAAGACTGGTGGATGACTAAGAAACAAGACTGGTGGATGACTAAGAAACAAGACTGGTGGATGACTAAGAAACAAGACTGGTGGATGACTAAGAAACAAGACTGGTGGATGACTAAGAAACAAGACTGGTGGATGACTAAGAAACAAGACTGGTGGATGACTAAGAAACAAGACTGGTGGATGACTTAGTAACAAGACTGGTGGATGACTTAGTAACAAGACTGGTGGATGACTAAGAAACAAGACTGATGGATGACTAAGAAACAAGACTGGTTGATGACTAAGAAACAAGACTGGTGGATGACTAAGAAACAAGACTGGTGGATGACTAAGAAACAAGACTGGTGGATGACTTAGTAACAAGACTGGTGGATGACTTAGTAACAAGACTGGTGGATGACTGAGAAACAAGACTGGTGGATGACTAAGAAACAAGACTGGTGGATGACTAAGAAACAAGACTGGTGGATGACTAAGAAACAAGACTGGTGGATGACTAAGAAACAAGACTGGTGGATGACTAAGAAACAAGACTGGTGGATGACTTAGTAACAAGACTGGTGGATGACTTAGTAACAAGACTGGTGGATGACTAAGAAACAAGACTGGTGGATGACTAAGAAACAAGACTGGTGGATGACTAAGAAACAAGACTGGTGGATGACTAAGAAACAAGACTGGTGGATGACTAAGAAACAAGACTGATGGATGACTAAGAAACAAGACTGGTTGATGACTAAGAAACAAGACTGGTGGATGACTAAGAAACAAGACTGGTGGATGACTAAGAAACAAGACTGGTGGATGACTAAGAAACAAGACTGGTGGATGACTAAGAAACAAGACTGGTGGATGACTTAGTAACAAGACTGGTGGATGACTTAGTAACAAGACTGGTGGATGACTAAGAAACAAGACTGGTTGATGACTAAGAAACAAGACTGGTGGATGACTAAGAAACAAGACTGGTGGATGACTAAGAAACAAGACTGGTGGATGACTAAGAAACAAGACTGGTGGATGACTAAGAAACAAGACTGGTGGATGACTAAGAAACAAGACTGGTGGATGACTAAGAAACAAGACTGGTTGATGACTAAGAAACAAGACTGGTGGATGACTAAGAAACAAGACTGGTGGATGACTAAGAAACAAGACTGGTGGATGACTTAGTAACAAGACTGGTGGATGACTTAGTAACAAGACTGGTGGATGACTGAGAAACAAGACTGGTGGATGACTAAGAAACAAGACTGATGGATGACTGAGAAACAAGACTGGTGGATGAATAAGAAACAAGACTGATGGATGACTAAGAAATAAGACTGGTGGATGACTAAGAAACAAGACTGGTGGATGACTGAGAAACAAGACTGGTTGATGACTAAGAAACAAGACTGATGGATGACTAAGAAACAAGACTGGTGGATGACTAAGAAACAAGACTGGTGGATGACTGAGAAACAAGACTGGTGGATGACTAAGAAACAAGACTGGTGGATGACTAAGAAACAAGACTGGTGGATGACTAAGAAACAAGACTGATGGATGACTAAGAAACAAGACTGATGGATGACTAAGAAACAAGACTGGTGGATGACTGAAAAACAAGACTGGTGGATGACTAAGAAACAAGACTGGTGGATGACTGGGAAACAAGACTGATGGATGACTAAGAAACAAGACTGGTGGATGACTAAGAAACAAGACTGGTGGATGACTGAGAAACAAGACTGGTGGATGACTAAGAAACAAGACTGGTGGATGACTAAGAAACAAGACTGGTGGATGACTAAGAAACAAGACTGGTGGATGACTAAGAAACAAGACTGGTGGATGACTAAGAAACAAGACTGGTGGATGACTAAGAAACAAGACTGGTGGATGACTAAGAAACAAGACTGGTGGATGACTTAGTAACAAGACTGGTGGATGACTAAGAAACAAGACTGGTGGATGACTAAGAAACAAGACTGGTGGATGACTAAGAAACAAGACTGGTGGATGACTAAGAAACAAGACTGGTGGATGACTAAGAAACAAGACTGGTGGATGACTAAGAAACAAGACTGGTGGATGACTAAGAAACAAGACTGGTTGATGACTAAGAAACAAGACTGGTGGATGACTGAGAAACAAGACTGGTGGATGACTGAGAAACAAGACTGGTGGATGACTGAGAAACAAGACTGGTGGATGACTGAGAAACAAGACTGGTGGATGACTAAGAACGAGTGTTGTGATAATCACATAAGTTATTAGTCTCTTACGTGATGTACTTATAAAATGCTGTGTAACCATTGTGGGTCATACAGATTTAAGTAATTATGTAACAGTCATATAATTATATAATGATTATAATATTTATTTATAGAATGGGAATTAGGAAAAATCTCCCTTTGATCATTCTTAACTAGAGAATTGAAATCTCTGTCTCTTTCTCTCTAGGGGAATTTAAAATTAAGTGGTTAATAGTTAGTAGATATTTTTTTTGGTAGGTTAGAATGTGGGTTTGTGGTCGAAATAAGAGATTATGAATATTGCCAGAAGAGACTTTGAAGACTATATTTTTTCCGAATTAAATCCATGGAGGTGCAGATGAATAGAAAAAACATTTCCTTTCAGAGAATTCTTTAAAAAGGGAGATGCTGAGTAAAATTAGTTCTGGTTTCCTGAGGCGAGGACGTGGTCCGAAGTGCATCTGTCCTTCAAACACCCGACAGGTCATACGTGGTACCTCGAATTTCAAACAGCTCCCAACTTGAACAATTATGTATGTGCAGTTTTGTAAGTGCTTTTGCTAGTGTATTTTTGGGGGTTTGAAACAGTCTAATCTGATTTAAATTATTCCTTATGGGAAGAAATTCATTCGTTAACGGCACTCGAAGAACCTTCTGGAACGAATTAAGGCCGATGTTCGGGGTTATATTACATCAGAGATAGTTTTTTTGTCTTTTCAGGGTTTTTTGTCGTCAGGAATTCCATAGGAATACAACAACTTAACAACTTTTGTAGGTGTCTAAGTCATCAGAAGACTTAGAGGGTCACACCGTGAACAGAAGTTAGTTTTAATTAAGAAAATCCTCAAAGGATAAGAGGGGCGGGGCAGTTGGCAGACCAGAGGCCTAGCTTCTCCCAGCGAGCCCCGTGAGGGCGGGGACTGTGGCTAGGCCTGGGGAAACTTGGTCCTAAAGATGAGGGGGTACTTGTACCTCCTCCCATGGGAGACTTAGGTCTCGAGACACTCCTCAGATAGGAAGCCAAGGCCAGGTCACAACTTTTGGAAAAGACCCGGACCGGGAGAGTACCGGCGAATAAATAAAAAAGAAAAGGAAAGGGACACATTAATTTATATTGATTTTTAAGTCACCTAACTACCTAGACTTGATCATAATTTTGTATAAACAATCTAGAAAGATATACTGGATATTATTGAGTTTTTACCTGTTATACATACATACGTATGTATGTGTGTGTGTGTGTGTGTGTGTGTGTGTGTGTGTGTGTGTGTGTGTGTGTGTGTGTGTGTGTGTGTGTGTGTCAGTGTGTGTGTGTATATACATATATATATATGTCGTGCCGAAAATGTAAAACTGGTCAATTAGCAAGAACTCATTTAAAATTAAGTCCTTTCTGAAAATTTCTTTTATACGTTTAAAGATACATTTTTTTTCATTAATGTTAATGTAAAAAATTTTAATTTTGCACTAAAAGAATCTTAGAAAACTTACCTAACCTTATTATAACAAGAACAATTTATTTTAGCCTAACCCAACTAAATATATTTTAGATTTGCTTACTATAATTTAATACTAAATAAACACAGTGAAATATATTTTTTTTCGTTAGGTTCATAATGATTTTGGCGAAATTATTGCATACACAAATTTTCGCTTGTCCTATATGGCAAGGTGAGCGTTGCTATTTAAGCCAAGATCACAAGTTCTGCCTATTCGGCACGACATATATATATATATATATATATATATATATATATATATATATATATATATATATTACTGTAACCACGAGAGAGTGGTAATGATCAATAACAACACTGCGAGTACCCAAGGAGTCGAACCCATGCTGCTTTGGCCGCCTCATGGTGAGCGAAAACACATGACGCTCTAACCCACAGGACCATGCAATCCTACAAGAATGAAGCACCAAGCCAAGCTAGGTATTTTACCGTCATCAGAGGACATACGGTGGTGTGGGTGCCTCTGAGCCGTATGTCTAAATATTTTGGAGGAAATATATTACCTGTAATTACCTTGGAAATATGTCTTTGTCTAAAGTAAAAGAACCTTTGCAAAGAACCTTGTTTACCTCGAGAATATAATAAGATTTTTGCATGTGAAAATAATTGCCTAAAATAATATTAAATATTTTGTTTTGAAAGCAATTCTTAATCCTGTTGGTCCTGGGAAAAATCTTTATAGATATTGCATAAACTTTGTTCACAATATTTTAGGCTACGCAGAATAAATATTTATTAGAGAGAGAGAGAGGGAGAGAGAGAGAGTGAAAGAGAAAGACAGAAGAGAAAGAGAAAATGGAGAAAAAGAGGGGAAAAGAAGAGAAAGAAAAAAGAGAGAGAAAGAGAAAAGAGAGTAAGATGAAAGAGAGAATGATAAGAGACAAAGATAAAAGAGAGAAAGAAAACAGAGAGAAGATTTTGATACCCAGGATAATCCAAAATGTGTTAGTTTCAGTATGGATAAAACATTACAATAATACTGATACATGGACATGATTGGTGATAAGAGATCTGAAGGGGAGTAAAGGTTGAGAGGCTTATTAGTACTACTTAAGGAGAGAGACTCCTTGTTGTGTGTGCACGTTTGTGTACTCAACTATTTGGCTGCAAGGGTCGAGTCACAGGTGCTGGTGTGTGTATGTGTGTGTGTGTGTGTGTGTGTGCGTGTGTGTGTGTGTGTCAGTGTGTGTGTGTGTCAATGTGTGTGTGGTTTACGTATTATGTGTGTTTGTACCTTCATTTTATTCCTGATACACCTATCATAAACAGATTATCGTTCCAATGTAATTAAAGGTGAAAGAAGTTTGTATAATTTGCAAGAAGATTTTGATACCCAGGATAATCCAAAATGTGTTAGTTTTAGTATGGATAAAACATTACAATAATACTGATACATGGACATGATTAACTTTGTTTTCTCTACTTAATGAATATTTCCAGTATAACTTTTATAATGATAACTTATCTGCATATTTAATAACTCTAATGATCTAAATAATATTACAGAAATGTTATCTGTGTTTCTCTGTTTTATCTACATTAGTTATGACTTAACATTTATATCTTTATGAATAAATCCTGTAATGAGGTTTTATGTATCATGATTTGTGTACCAAATCAGAAATATTGAGATTGTAATAAGAATTTACCTGTGTGGTCTTATATTATTTATCACTAATTATGACACCTAATGAGGGTTTGAAGACTATCTCTTATTTATTACTTAAGTATGTTGTAAACTTATATGAAACACAATAAAGGTCTTACGACAACGTCTTTTCCAGTTTTCCTTGCTTAACAAAGGTCTTTCTGATCTTAACAGATTAAAGAATCAAGATTATCTCTATTCACTGCGTATCAATGAATGAATCAAATTCGAGATTAAATAAGGAATGAAACTTGGTTAGAATCGCTGCAGCCACAACTCCGCCAGGCCGAGCCACTAACGTTCCTCAGAGAGTCAAGTTCTCCAACACTCTGAAGCCCAACTTAGTGGGATCGGATCCTTTTATTCCTCGTATCAAGCATTTTCCTCAGAGAGTCAAGTTCTCCAACACTCTGAAGCCCAACTTAGTGGGATCGGATCCTTTTATTCCTCGTATCAAGCATTTTCCTCAGAGAGTCAAGTTCTCCAACACTCTGAAGCCCAACTTAGTGGGATCGGATCCTTTTATTCCTCGTATCAAGCATTTTCCTCAGAGAGTAAGTTCTCAAACACTCTGAAGCCCAACTTAGTGGGATCGGAGCCTTTTATTCCTCGTATCAAGCATTTTCCTCAGAGAGTCAAGTTCTCCAACACTTTGAAGCCCAACTTAGTGGGATCGGAGCCTCTTATTCCTCGTATCAAGCATTTTCCTCAGAGAGTCAAGTTCTCCAACACTCTGAAGCCCATCCTAGTGGGATCGGATCCTTTAATTCCTCGTATCAAGCATTTTCCTCAGAGAGTCAAGTTCTCCAACATTTTGAAGCCCAACTTAGTGGGATCGGAGCCTCTTATTCCTCGTATCAAGCATTTTCCTCAGAGAGTCAAGTTCTCCAACACTTTGAAGCCCAACTTAGTGGGATCGGAGCCTCTTATTCCTCGTATCAAGCATTTTCCTCAGAAAGTCAAGTTCTCCAACACTTTGAAGCCCAACTTAGTGGGATCGGAGCCTCTTATTCCTCGTATCAAGCATTTTCCTCAGAGAGTCAAGTTCTCCAACACTTTGAAGCCCAACTTAGTGGGATCGGAGCCTCTTATTCCTCGTATCAAGCATTTTCTTAACTTACCGCTTTTCTATGGAGGTCTTAAGAATATCTCTTCTTTTTAGAGGAATTTGTTGACAACATAAATATGAAAATATAAGAAATAAAATTGATATTATATGTAAAAACTACATAATATCACGTTTTAAGTCTGCAATTCTAATCACTTTTGAAATTAGTCTTAAAAATATAAATGAAAAAAATAAAAAGAGCAGTAAAGGGAAATAAGAAATAAAAGGGACATGAAGTGAAGAATATAGGTTAGAGCAGCAGCAGCAGCAGCAGCAGCAGCAGTAGCAGCAGCAGCAGCAGCAGAAGCAGCAGCAGCAGCAGCAGCAGCAGCAGCAGCAGCAGCAGCAGCAGCAGCACCAGCAGCAGCACCAGCACCAGCAGCAGCACCAGCAGCAGCAGCATCAGCAGCAGCAGCAGCAGCAGCAGCAGAAGCAGCAGCAGCAGCAGCACCAGCAGCAGCAGCAGCACCAGCAGCAGCACCAGCACCAGCAGCAGCACCAGCAGCAGCAGCATCAGCAGCAGCAGCAGCAGCAACAGTGAATGAGACTTCGCAACTTATACCACTAAAGCAACACCAAAATTTTACCGACCTAAGCTCATTCCCCAGAGAATGATTCGGGAGCAGCGGGAAGCCTGTTACTCATAGTGGGAACGGAGATCCCTAAAAAAAAGTATTAAACATAGCGGGATTCAGCACGCAGCCTTAACCCAATACTTGCGTGTGTTTTTCTTCTTCTTCTTTGTGTGTGTGTGTGTGTGTGTGTGTGTGTGTGTGTGTGTGTGTGTGTGTGTGTGTGTGTGTGTGTGTGTGTGTGTGTGCTTATTCTTACGTATTTGTGGTTGCAGGGGGTCGATTCATTACTCCTGGCTCCTCTTCTTCGCTAATCGCCACTAGATACACACTCCCTGCTCTATAAGCTTCATCGTACCTCCTAAAGCTATGTCTGGACCCTGCCTCCACTACATCAGTCTCCAGACTTTTCCACCTCTTGACAACTTAGTGACTAAAGAAGTAATTCCTAACATCCCTGTGACTCATCTGAGTTTTCAACTTCCAGCTGTGACCCTTTGTTGCTGTGTCTCATCACTGAAGCATTCTGTCCCTATGCACCTTGTCAATTCCTCTTAGTATTTTATATGTCATTGCCATGTCCCCCTTCTCTCCTGTCCTCCAGTGTTGTCAGGTTGAGTTCCCTTAAACTTTCCTCTTAGGACATACCGCTTAGCTCCGGGACTAGTCTTGTTACAAATCTTTGCACTTTGTCTAATTTCTCGACATGTTAGACAAGGTGTGGGTTCCATACTGGTGCTGCATGCTCCAGTATGAGCCTGACGTACACATTGCACAGTGTCGTGAATGACTCCTTACTTAGACGTCAAAACGCTATTCTTAGGTTTGCCAGGCGCCCATATGCTGCAGTAGTTCTTTGGTTGATGTGTGTCCAGTATGATGTGCTCGGTATATTACTCACCCCAAAATCCTTTTCCCAGAGTGAGGTTTGCAGCCTTTGACCGCCGAGTCTGTACTCCGTCTGCGATTTTCTTTGTCCTTCCACACGTTTGATAACTTTGAATATGTTGGCGCTAAATCCCAGGAACCATTTGTCGGACTAAGCTTGCAGCCTATACAGATCCCGTTGTAGTATTTTCTGATCCTCGTCCTCTAATACTCCCATTAGTTTTACGTTTCCTACGAACTCAGACACCTCTGACTCTGTTCGTTCTGTCATCTCATTAACATATGCAAGAAACAGCACCGGTTCCAGGACTGACACTTGTAAAACTCCACTCGACACATACCCGTTCCGACACCTCGTCATTTACCATCACTCGTTTCATTCGCGTCAGGTATTCCCTGTTCTATTTCAATTATTTTCCAGCTTTTCCTGCCTGCTTATCTACCTCTTGTATTAGTCTCTCGTGCGATACTGTCTCGAAATCCTTCTGAAAATATACGTAAATGCAATTATCCATCCCTTTCTTTCCTGTCTTACTTCTGTTACCTTGTTGTAAAACTAAAGTAGAATAGTGATGCAGGATTTTCTATTCCTGAAACTGTGCTGGTTATCATGTTGCAGCCAATTTCTTAATAAGTGCTTCATCATTCTTCTGCTAATCTTCGTCCTGACTTTGCATACTATACATATTAGTGACACTGGTCTGTAGTTTAATACTGCCTGTTGGTCTCCTTATAATTTGAGACAACATTTGCTGTTTTTCACACCTCTGACAGTTGCCCTGTTTCGATAGATTTCTTGAAGATTGTTGTTAGTGGCACACATAGGGCCTCTGCTTCCTCTCTCAGGAGCCATGGAAAGATATTATCTGGGCCCACTCTCTTCGAAGTATTTAAATGACAAAGCAGTTTCTTCACCCCCTTCCTCGGTTGTTTGCAGTGTGTCCTGCACCTGTTGATGAACTCTACCTCCTTGGCTTGCTGGAAGCCTTTCTGACTCCTCGTAGAATACCTCCTTAAATCTTTTGCTGAGCTCCTCACGTCCTTCCTGGTCGCTCCCTGTGAGCTCCCCTCCCCAGCCTGATTACCTGGTCCTTGACTGTTGTTTTCCTCCTGATGAGGCTGTATAACAACTTTTGGTCTGATCTGGCTTTCGATGCTATGTCATTCCCATACTGCATCTAGATCTCCCTCCTTATTCGTGCATAATCCCTTCTGGCTCTTCGTCTGAACTCCTTGTTTTCCTGAATCTATTCCCTTCTATATTTTTTCCATAGTCTAGGGCATTGGGCTTTGGCTGGATGTGCAGATGATCCATTCCGATTCTGTCCCTCAGTCTGGTGCCTGTAATAAAGCTGAATGCCTTGTTCTGGTCTCTTTGGAGCAGTAACGTGTTTATTTTTTGTTTGTTTTTAGCGACACAGACACGCCAAGATATTCAAACATAGGTCTTATCATTATCTTATATAGGTGTTTCTTGATATAAGAAGGGGGCCTTAATTAAAACTATATAGGTGACTGAGGCAGACTTTTGTTAAGTTTACCTTTTTGGTGATGTGTGATGTAGAGTGGTAATATGTCGATCTCGTTGCCCAGGATCTTATTCGGGTTTTCGATGGTGATAGGTGTACCTCTGATGGAGTTACCTCCGATTATTCATTTGTTGTAACATAACATCCGATGGTGTTGATGAGGACCTTGTCAGAATTGGCCATCATTCTCCATTTCTTCCCCCAGTTGGCTGTTCTTAGCGATTCCGTATTAATTTTATTTATCACCCTTTCATGCCGTTTTTGCAGATGCAGGTGTGGATGATACTACGTGGATGTCATCGTCAGCAAATTTGGCAATGATGGTGTAGTTGTAATATATTAAGAAATATGATCCCTGTGACACTCTAGGTGTTGGTGTGAATGACTCTGCGATCTTGCAGTTAAAGTACGTGTTAGTCATCTGATTATTATGCATAACACAAAACACACATACTCTCTTATTAATATACTCCAAATGGTTGAACCACTCACATTTATTACCCCCCTCTCCCCCACCTGCTCCTCATTTACATTACATCCTTACCCAACGTTTTTCCTCTGGCAACTTCCCAAACCTCTAATTAAAGAATTGAAATTGCCTTTGGTCTTTATACACCTCCAGGTAAACCATGGGCTCTCTCTGGTCTTCCCAGTCTTTCTGTTTCCCCGCGGTACGAAATTCTCTGCCTCCCTGCACTTTGTGGTCATGTGTTCCATCATTCCATTTGCAGTTCTTCTCTCTAGTTATCTTCCCACAGGAATTGCTACATGTTTGTGTACTCCCCGTTTTAAAGTTTGATTTCTACATTCCTTGCTATTCTGTTTAACTCTCCCTTGTGAATTCTGTAACGCATTTCAAACTCAGACCCACGTGATCATTAGTGCCGAGGGGCCTTTCGTATATAATATCCATGATTTACATACGAGGTCCAGCCTTGCTGGTTAATCATCTCCTCTCTCTCTGGGTGTGTAACTAACATGATTGGTACTTAACGTTTTCCAATACTTCCTACAGCATCTTAGCCGCCCACGCCAACATTTCTGGTTGAAATCCCCCATAACAAATAACTTTACCCTTCCTATGTGGGTTCTTCTGACTTCCTCAGCTAGTGTGTCCAGCGTTGCCATGATACTCTCATCTCTCGTCTTGGTCTCTTACTGTTCAGTGGCGGGTTGTAAATCACTGCTATGTTCACCTTGGGACCCCGGTCTGAAGTGTTCCTACTTTGTAGTCATCTGCTTTTCCTCTATCCATTTCTCCCATCTCAAAACTCCACTGGTTTCTGATGAGCAGTGTGTGTGTGTGTGTGTGTGTGTGTGTGTGTGTGTGTGTGTGTGTGTGTGTGTGTGTGTGTGTGTGTGCGTGGGTATAGGCGTGTGTATATTGGTGTTTGTGTATGCTCGGGAGTGTGTGCATGCGTGTTTTTTGCGTATATGAGTGAGTGAATGTGTGATAGTGCGTGTAAGTGCTTGGGTATGTGTGTGTGTGTGAGAGAGAGAGAGAGAGAGAGAGACGTGATGGGGATGGTAGGAAGTATCATAGTGTGTTCACAATTATTACTTATTAATTATTACTTAATTACAAGGTTGGTCAGGAAAAAAAACTGATTCAGTGACATTGGGCACCCTACAACACACCAGTGAGAGTAAGCCAACTCCTTCAAAAGAACGTAAGAAAGAAGGATCACTGATGCAGACCTAATGGCCCAAGCTGGTCAGGTTCAACTCAGACCTACCCACACTCACTCTTATATTTGTCTAACCTATTTTATAGCTATATAATGGTTTAGCTTCAATGACATTACTCAGGAGTTTGTTCCACTCATCCACAACTCTATTACCAAACCAGTCTTTTCCTATATCCTTTCTAAATCAAAATTTATCCATCTTTAAACCAATTCCTGCGCATCCTGTCTTGGTAAGATATTTTTATGATGTTATTTACATCCCCTTTATTTATTCTTGTTTTCCATTTATACACCTCATTCATATCCACCGAAATGCTAAGCCTTTCAAGAGATTGCAAATTCATAGTCTCCGTTTATCATAGCAGGGAAGGTTTCTGATATATGGGATCAGTTTTGTCATCCTTCTCTGTACATTTTCCAGTGCGTTTATATCCATTCTGTAATACGGTGACCAGAACTGTGTAGCATAATCTAAATGATGCCTAACCATCTATATATAAAGCTGAAGAATAACTTGAGGATTCCTGTTCTTCATATTTCTTGATATGAAGCCAGGAATGCCATTCGCTTTATTGCAAACATTTATGCACTATTGTCTTGGTTTTAGATTACTTCTAACCAAATCTCTTATAACGCTTTCATAGTCAGTGATTATGATATACATTATCTAGTTTATAAATGACAAGGATATTTTCCTGTCAAACGCTTAGATCTTTTCATTTTTTTATATTAAACTGCATGTGCCACTTCCCTGACCACTCCTTTAATCTATTTAGATCTTCCTATAGCACTCTAGTGTCCTCATCAGAGTTAATTCGACTGCCTATTTTGGTGTCTTCGGCAAATATGCTTATTACTTCATCTATTTCGTTTGTGTAAATTGTGTTCAACAAAGAGCTCTATACTGGCCCCTGTGGAACAGTGATTTTGATGCGTCACCACTATGATTTCTCCCCATTTATGGAAACTCTATGTTGTTTATCTGTCAACCACGCCTCTGTTCGGGGAAAAAAAAAATTCCCCAATTCCGTGTGCCTCTACTTTCCTCAACAACTTCCGATGTGGAACTCTATTAAAACCTTTTCTAAAGTCCATATACACAGTATCATATTCAGTACCATGCTCTACCTCCTCAAATACCTAAGTGAAAAAATGAAATTCGTATTGCAAGAACGCCCCTTTGTAAAACTGCTGAGATTTAAATCAATTTGTCCTTCAAGGTCGGCTCGAATAGCCTTAGCAATTACTGATTCCATCAATTTTCCCACAATATAAGTTGGGCTTATTGTTCTATAATTCGAAGCTAGGGACCTGTTTCCTACTTTGACGATAGGTATCACATTTGATATTTTCCACTTATCTGGCACCGTGCCAGTTTGTAGCGATATGTTGAAAATACGAGCGAATGGTTTTCGTTTCTTTCTAACCCTTGCGAACAGTTCATCAGGGTCTAGAGATTTATTAGGTTATAATTACTCTGTCTGAGAACCACGTCACTCATGAATGATCCTGTATAACTTATTTTTGACCTGATCTATATAATCTGTTATTTCTGGTAGTTCACTAGTATCTTCCTGCCTAAAAACTGAGAGGAAATGAGTGTTAAAGGTTCTAAACATTACTTTTTCGCTGTCAGTGAACTGACCCGAGTACCTCTACAGTGGGACTATCTTGCAACTAATGTTATTTCTATATATATGAAAGAAACCATATGGGTTATTTCTCGAATCTCTTGTGACATTAACCTTATAATCTCTTTTTTTTCTTATTCCTTTTCTTATATCTATATTTAATTGAAATATATTGACTTCTTAACCGGCTTTCTTTCCCTTTGATTTCCATTTGATTCCATTGTTTATCTCTTTATGATAATTTTTGTTTGATCTAATTTCTCTTTTTGGAGCACAAGTAGTCTGGACAGCTAGAATTATACCTTGAAAAATGTCATGTCGGCAACCATGACTACCTACTTGACCCATAGTCAGATCACACCAGTCCAACCCACCCAAGCGGAAATCTGGGGCATTGACTTGATTGTACTTATTAAGGCAATTCCAAGATATATTGTGTAGTGTATAAGGTGTGAAAGACACCTAATGTAATTCCTATTATTTAAAGCAGGAGTAAGTCGTTACTGTGAAACCACCGCCCAATAAGCCTGACCTCAATTGTAGGTAAATTATTAGTCAATTATAGTTGATATTATAAGAAGCCATCTTAATAAGGATAATTTGGTTAATGATACTCAGCATGAACACACGAGTGGCCGTTCCTGCCTAATTAATTTACTGACTTTCCTCAGTAAAGCATTTGAGGGTGATGATCATGATGAAGAATTCGATATTATTTATTTGGCTGTTAGTAAAGCTTTTGATAGAGAACCACACCAAAGACCGTTAAAGAAAGTGGCAGTTCATGGTATTGGGGAAAACGCCCTGACATGCATCGAGAGGTGGCATACCAACAGGAAGCAGAGTGTGCATAAATGGGGGTAAAATCGGAGTGGGGATCACTAACAAGTGGCGTTCTACAGAGATCAGTTTTAGGCCCATGTTTGTTCATAACAAACATTAATGACCTTGACGAGCGAATAATAAGTGATATGAGCAAATCTGCCGATAAAACGAAAATACACAGGATAATTAATGGGAAGATTTCACTGAATTTCAGAAGAATTTAGACAAGCTAATGACGTAGTCAGAAAAGTGGCACATGCATTTCAGTGTAAATTTATGCAAAGTCCCGAAGCTCGAGAAAATACATAACCCTAGCGCTAATAAACTAAAAAAATGTAGAACTTAGCCATACAGAATGCGAAAAAGGACTTGGGAGATATGGTAAACAGCAACCTGGAACCAAGACAGCAATACCTAAGCGTAAGCATTAAGGCAAACAGCTTACTTGTATTTAAATCAAGAAACATTGGCAACATGAGCCCAGAAGTTATACTACAGCTCTACACATCATCAGTAAGACCTCACTTCTAGTCTCCATACTACAGAATGGATTTAAATTTGTTGGAAAACATTCAGAGAAGAATGACAGAATTAATCCATTGCATAAGAAATCTTTCATAAAAAGAGAGATTGAAATCCCTTAACCTATAATCACTTGTAAGAATTAGAATGAAGGTAGACATGATTGAATTGTATAACTGTAAGATGGGCATAAATAAAGGAGATATAAATAAAGTTATGAAGACATCCCTTCAAATAGGAAAGTACTGGTTTGGAAATATAATCTATGAGTGGAATAGTCTACCTAGTCTAGCCATTGAAGTTAAAAAGCTTGGGTAGCTTCAAATATTGGTTATATAAATACATAAGTGAGAGAGATTGGATTTGAGGGGGACTTGCACTTGAGGTAATGGGGTTATCGAAACTTATTCCTTGGGAAACACTGATAATGGGTTAGGCGAAAATTCTTGTTGATTTATGTTTGACAGGAACGTGCCTAGTGTGGGACAGTAGGCCTGCTGCAGTGCTCTTCCTTTCTTGTGTTCTTAAGAAAAAGAGGTAGCCACCTACAGCCATCTTACCCTCCATTAATATATTCCCTGGAAAACGCTCACTAGTGCGTAAACATCAGGCTCACCAGCGGCAGAATCTACAAAGAAATCAGCTGCTGAATCAGCAGCAAAATACAAGAAATGCAGGAAATAGGAGTTCATACTCCCAGGCACCTAGATAGTGCTCTCGCTGTCACAGGAGGAGGCACACTAGTAACACAATTACTGCCACAAAATGGGACACCGATAAGACTATTCTCGTAAAAAAGGAACATGTCAGAAAAGGTCACCAGTTCTTTAAAGATTTATTCATGGAACAAAACAGCAGGATCACAGAACTTATGAACATACACGTCACCAACCCAGCTACTCGTATGTAAGTTAGGAAGATGGTTTTGTGCCTTATAGAAGACCACAGAGATACGACCCAGCGACTACCCCAGTGTCATGGGTCGCATCCATCAACTCAAGCTGAACACAGTCATGAGGCTTCATTACCATTGTTGGCGAGCTCACGCACTGTTTCGTGAATATTCAACGCCCCGACATGATCACAGTTATTGAGACTTTTTTGACGACAGGACTCCCGAATATTTTGCAAGAATTGTTTGCTACACCTCTTGGATGAGAAGAGACAGGAAGGAATGAGAAGGCGGCGTTGCTGTGTGCATTTCTAGAGCTGTACATGCCAAGCTCATTGATCTTGCCCTCCCTAACCTCCTGGAAATGATGTTCTTTATGATATGCATAAACACTAATTCCTCTACTAGCATGTTCAATGTGAAGACCTCAGTGGCAACAAGCAGATCCCACCAACTTCCTGATGGAAAATGTGGACTCTCTTCTGCTTCATCATAAATGTCAACATATAATAATTGTGGGTGACCTCAACCAACATCATATACACAGGGATTCCGATGAACTTCTTGCAGTGTCTGACATGAGAAACATTGTTGCCTTCCTTACTCACATCTCTGGTGCCTCTCTCGGTTATGTAGTAAGTGATCTATCTGAAGGCATACTCGCTTGCCTCCCCTGATCATAAGGTTGTCTTTATGACACTGAAGATTCCAAGAGAAAGAGGTGAAGAATGTGAACGTAAAACTTGGCTGTGGGAAAGAGGAGACAGTCCGGCCTTTTTCACTGAGCTCACCGCCTCCGATTCGATAACTCTTCTCCAAGGTCAAGTTGATAACCAGGTGAGTGCTTTCACTGTACACATCCTTAATATCCAAATGGAACACATCCCTAACAAGCAGTGTGTGACAAAGCCTTTGGATCAGCTTCGGTTCTACTTTTGATGTCGAGAGGTTGCTACTGCTAAGTAGTACCCTATTGGCAAATGATAAGCTGATTGAAAAGAAAACTAGCGCTAGGAAGAGCGGGCTCCAAAACATAGTAGTCGAAAGTAAAGGACTAAGAAGGTAATGATATTATTCCGCCTCTAAATCGGCAGGATTCGACCGTCTGCACTAGTAATCAGGAGAAAACTGACCACTTTGTCGAACACTTTCCTGCAAGAGTGCAAGTTCCTGATCAGGTGAGAGAGCTTCCTTTGCTTGCCTCAAGCACTGTGTCAAAGTTGTCAGAAGTGACAATAAGGCAGGATGAAGTGTATCCCCTCCTTACAATCGCTGGACAAAGAAAAGGCTGTGGGACCAGATAAGGTGAGCTCAAGATTGCTAAGTAGATTTTCAGACCAGCTAGTGTCACCTGTCTAGCATTTATCAGCATTGCCTAGCACAGTGTAAGTGTAAGCTGAAATCAGCAACTACAGACCAGTGTCACTCCTGTCAATCAATAGGAAGATTCTGGAAACAATAATCTCACGGCAAATGACAAGAGTTTCTGAACTACTACTCGCTTCTTTGTGACCTTCATTATGGGTTCAGAAAAGGTTACTACTGATGATCTACTGTTACACCTATCCAGTATGTGGTAACAGTCACTGGATGATTCCAAGGTCAGCTGTGTGGCAGCACTGGACTTGGGTGGTGGTTTCGACCAAGTATGGTATCAGAGACTCTTGACAAAACTGCAAGCCCTAGGAGTCGGCGCCTCTGCACTATACCTCCTTAGTGATAACCTTCCACATAGAACTCTAAGAGAAATTCTTAACGGGACAGAGTCAACAAGCCACTATACTGGTGCAGCTGTTCCACAGGAAAGTGTGCTTGGGCCATTGTTATGAAAGTCAACTTCAGTGATCTTCTCCATCCTATCCCAGAATCCCATGCATATGTAGATGACTACACACTGACATTTACTTATGCAAGAGAGGAAATGCTAGCTGCTATACTCTAAATCATTCACCAGCTTACAGCTACATAATTCTCGGTAAAACAATGGCAGGTTACATTTGCTCCAGAGAAAATACAAATGAAGATGATCTCTAGGTACAATGATGGAAGTGCTGGAGGAGTGGTAAGGATGAATGGGAAAGTGTTGGTTCCCGGGGAAGAAGTTGATATCCATGGGGGGAAATCTGACTCCAAACTGACTATGTTTAACCACGCTGTAAATTTTGCAAACAAAGCAGATATGGAGCTTTCAGAACTTAGACGTATTTCGAATGTGCTCAACAGTAGAGGTTCAAGAATCTGTGCGAGGCACAATTACGCTCACACCTTGAGTATACTCCACTATCTTGGATTGTATGCTTCCCATGTAATCTGCTACTTGACAGAATAGAAAACAGATCAAGACGACTTATCTCTCGCCTGGACCCAACCTGGACAGATTTGTCATCCCAGCAGAACCTTTAACACCTTACAAGGCCAATATTGTCAATGTACTGCACTTGGTTCAACCATGAGAACAGCAAGAAGTGAGCGTTTACACAAAAAGACGTGCAGTAAATAGCAACAATCTGGCTGCACAGTTCGCCAGAGCATCACTTCATCTGAGATCAATTTTTATTAGGATTACTCCTGGCTGAAACATGTTAAGCATGCTCTTCTACCTTCCTCATCCAGGTCCTTCTTTAAATTAAGTGTTAAGCTTGCTCTTCTACCTTCCTCATTCAGGTCTTTCATTAAATTGAGTGTTAAGTTTGCTCTTCTACCTTCCTCATCCAGGTCTTTCTTAAGTATAACGACATCAACGAAATAAAATCAGGTGACCAAATGAAATCGCTGGCCCACAGATTGCTCGAACCTCACATTGTTGAATATTTGTATGTGGCATAAGAATAAAAAGGCTTTCAAACGAGCTGTTGTAGGTGAAACATGTTAGCTTGTAAATAAAGTTAGGAACCCTTAACTAAACCTTTCAAAACCTTGAATAAAAAGAGGCAGAGAGAGAGAAATAGAAAAAATGTTTTTGTGTGTGTGTGTGTGGTTGTACTCACCTATTTGTGGTTGGAGGGGTTGATTATTAGCTCCTGGCCCTGCCTCTTCACTGATTGCTACTGGGTCCTCTCTCTCCCTTTTCCATGAGCATTATCGAACATCGTCTTAAAACTATGTATGGTTCCTGCCTTCACTACGTCACTTTCTAGGCTATTCCATTTCCTGACAACTCTGTGACTGAAGAAATACTTCCTAACGTCCCTTTGACTCATAGGTGTCTTCAACTTCCAATTGTGACCTCGTTTCTCTGTCCCATCTTTGGAACATCCTGTTTTTGTCCACGTTGTCAATTCTTCGCAGTATTTTATATGTCGTTATCATGTCTGCTGTTACAAAAAAACGCGATTTCTAATAATGATAGAGATCTCCAGTGAATACTAGAAAGGACTGTCCTTCTAGCATCTAGCCTGTTACTGGGTTTTTGTAACAAGTAGTCAGCATCCTGGTCCAATTATCATTAGAATTCAGTAAGATTCAATAGTGCTTCAGGATTACAACTGGTAGGCTACTAACTAAAGAAATTAAAATTTAATAAGTTTATTAACATTTAAGTTGTCTAGGCACATATTATCTAAGTAAATTATAGTAATCAATTGAATATAATATAGGATACAAGTTCCTACACTTCTCTCATGTACAGTAGTATTGTGCTGAAGGCACATATCACATTTTTATGGCTTTTAAGTACCGTCTGGTACATTGTTAGCATACAATAACATAATACAAATATATACAAGTAAGTTTGTGTGTATGTGTGTAAGTGGTCTAAGTAGTTCGCTATGTCTCAAGACTCGACTAGACTCAACCAGTGACTGACTAAAAGTCCTCACATAAACTAACTTCTTGACCAACCTGGCAATCAGAACAGCTTGCTTGAACAATAAAACGACTGATAAGCCAAACAGCAATATAACAAGCAACAGCGAGACAGAATCAGGAACACTAAGTAGGGACATCCCCATCTGCAGATCCTCCACAAAAGTCACAAAACTCCCATGCTACTGAATCTAAGTTCAGCATAAGAAAATCCCCGACTGTGACAGTACACAGATACCAATACAAATTAGGTCAGAAGCTACAGCTCAGGACCTGAGTTTCTCAGTGTCTATGCGACACACAACCTCAGTACAGCGTCGAAAATCACTAAGTCTAGGCTATGTTCTGTGAACAGAGCTACACAGAAGCAACAACAAGAAAGCGACAGAGATGATCTTCCAACAAGGGCCCACAAGGGAGAGCTGGTGTGGGACGTCTTGTTAGGAGAACATCAAAACGACAATAGGCCGAGCAGGTCAGGCAGACTACTCCTGGTGAGGTGTGATCACCCCCCTGATCACATGACTCTGTGCTGCTGCTGCCCAGCAACACAAAGAAGCTGGAAGCATAACGAGCACAGCGATTGTTAGACAATGTTGTCAGTTACTTAACACTCTAACTATGAGCACTGAATAATATATAAATGTTACATCCTACCTAATAATATAACTAAGTCAAATAATAATATAAAGCAATATATTTATGATTTAGCTAATATCGCAGATATAAGCAATATAAAATTATATGAACAGGTAATATACATTATATACATTGTGACCCATTCAGGGGTAGCAATATCTGCCCTGACACTCCTGTCCTCCAGTGTCGTCAGGCCGATTTCCTTTAACCTTTCTTTGTAGGGCAATCCCCTTAGCTCTGGGACTAGTCTCGTTGTAAACCTTTACGCTTTCTCTAATTTCTTGACGTGCTTGACCAGGTGTGGATTTCAAACTGGTGCTGCATATTCTAATATGGGCCTGACATATATGGTATACAGAGTCTTGAACGATTCCTTACTGAGGTATCGGAATGCTATTCTTACGACTGACAAATGCCCATATGCTGCAGCAGTTATCTGATTGATATGCGCCTCAGGAGATGTGCTCGGTATTATACACACCCCCAGATCTTTTTCCTTGAGTGAAGTTTGCAATCTTTGATCACCTAGAGTATACTCTGTCTGCGGTCTTCTTTACCCTTCCCTTATCTTCATAACTTTACATTTGGCGGGATTAAATTCATGAAGCCAGCTGCTGGACCAGGTTTGTAGCCTGTCCTGGTCTCTTTGTAGTCCTGCCTGATCTTCGACCGGTTTTATTCTCCTCATTAATTTCCCATCATCTTTAAACAAGGACACTTCTGAGCCTATCCCTTCCGTTATTGTCATTTACATATTCCAAAAAAAGCACAGGTCCTAGGATTAACCACTGTGGAACCCCACTCGTCACACGCACCCACTCTGACACCTCGTCATATACCATGATTTGTTGTTGCCTCCCTGTCAGATATTCTCTGATCCACTGCATTGCCTTTCCTGTTATGCGTGCCTGATCCTCTAGCTTTTGCATTAACGTCTTGTGAGGAACTGTGTCGAAGGCCTTCTTGACTCCAAGAAAATGCAGTCTATCCACCCCTCACTCTCGTGTCTTCTGTTACCTTGTCATAAATCTCCAGTAGGTTTGTGACACAGGATTTTCCATCCCTGAAACCATGTTGGTTGCCGTTTATAAGCTTGTGTCTTTGTAGGTGCTCCACCACTCTCCTCCTGATGATCTCCATTATTTTCCATACTATACATGTCAATGACACAGGTCTGTAATTTAATGCCTAGTGTCTGTCTCCTTTCTTAATAATTGGGACTACATTTGCCATCGTCCATACCACGGGTAGTTGCCCAGTTTCAATGGATTTGTTGAAGATATTTGTTAGTGGCACACACAGCATCTCTGTTCCCTCTCTAAGGACCCATGGAGAGATGTCTCGTCCCACCGCTTTTGATGTATCAAGTTCACATTGCAGCTTCTTCACCTTATCCTCAGTTGTGTGTATTTCACCCAGCACTTGTTGGTGTACCTCACTATTCCGAATTCCCGGAGTCCTTCCTGTCTCCACTGTAAATATTTCTTTAAATCTCATGTTCAGCTCCTCACATACCTCTTGGTCATTTCTTGTGAACTCCCCACCATCCTTCCTCAGCCTGATTATCCGGTGCTTGACTGTTATTTTCCTACTGATGAGGCTGTTCAACAGCTTCTGGTTAGACTTGGCTTTCAATGCTATGTCGTACTTATATTACCGCTGGGCCTCTCCTCTTTTCTGTGCACATTCGTATCTGGCTCTTCGACTAATCTCTTTACTTTTCTAGGTCCTTCGTTTTCTATACTTTTTCCATTCTTTAGCACATTTAGTTTTGGCCTGTATACACATTTGGGTGAACCAAGGGCTCGTTTTGATCTTCCCGTTAATTCTGTTTCCCTTGGGAACAAGCCTCTCCTCTGCCTTTTTGCATTTTGTTGTCACGTATTCCATTATTTCCTTTAATGGTTTTCCAACCAGTTCTCTTCCCCACTGAACCTCGTACAGGAATTTTCTCATGCCTCTGTAGTCCCCATTTTTGTAGTTTGAATTCTCTCGTCCTACTCTTCCTGCTTCTCTCTCCACTTGTAAATCTATTATGTATTAGAAGCTCATGACCATGCAATCACTAGCTCCAAGGGACCTTTCACATGTGTTGTACTCAAAGTCTGTACTTGTCATGGTGAATATGAAGTCAGTTCTTGATGGACACACACACACACACACACACACACACACACACACACACACACACACACATACACACACCCCGGCGATAGAGTGTAGTGGGTCACAAGGCTCCGAGAACCTTAGTGTTTTTAGGGCGTTCACTAGCTGCTAGCAGCAACCAGTGGTAGTGAACAACCCTACAGGTGATAACCAAAGTTATTAGTTAAAAAAAGGCGAGAAGCAGCCTGAAATTATACAGCAAAACTTCGTAGTGCCAATTCGTTTGGGGCCTAGTAGGCACCTGTTGCCACACAGTTACAAATATACAAAGATCAAAGCGAGTGTGAAAGAAGGTGTTCAAGAATTACAAGAGGTTGGTTAACAAGTGAAATGTGGGGCAACATACAGTGACAGTGAAAAAGTTAATAAGGAAAAAAAGTAAAAATATATAACTAGGGAAGGTGGCAGGAGTAGGCCTTCTTGAAGTGGTGACGTCATAACAGGTTGTGTGCCATTATAAATAAAAAGTGTAGCTTCTGAATGTGAAGTGTATTCTACCAAAAGTGAAAAGTGAAAACACATGAAGAGCGAGTGATGTACGAGCATAAATGCATATAACTATCACGGGTGAAGGATTTCCAAAAACGTCTTAGAAGGCCTATGTGTACGACAACAAGATCAGCAACCGGCAACCTGTCCACCGCCGCTGCCAGTGCAAGTTTCTCTCACGTTGTTGTCAGATTTCTGGTCTCTGCACACTCACTGGTCACTCTGGTCACTCACCCCTGCAAGCTATTACCAGTATTAAAGTAGAAACAACATAGATAAGGTGGAGATAGGATTGATGAGTGCGTGAGAAGAGGGAGGTGGGTAGCTAGCGAGGGTTAACCATCAAACACACATGCACACACTCACACTAGCACAAGTGTTAGACACTTGTAGAAACTGAGAGAGGCTAAGTTTTAGAATTACTAGTTTTATTATTGATATTTTATTAGTAGTATGGACACATAGAAGTGAGGTGCATTATTTCTGGGCATACACACACACACCAATAGACGATAACAGTACACATACACAAGGGCTTGTAAGCTTACACGACTGACTGTGCATACACACACATGCACTGCCGTGTAAACGGTCACTTTATAACCATACACCCCAACCAACCGACTCACTAGACATCCTGTCCCACTCTCCACCTCTCCATCACACGAACACACACACACACACATATGCACACATATAAACACATACACAGACACATAACACCACCAAAGAGTGAGCACTAGGAAGTACAATAGAGACTCTCTCTCTCTCTCTCTCTCTCTCTCTCTCTCTCTCCTCATCCTCACCTTCCATCCACCTTCCCTCTCCCCAGTCTTCTTTATCCCCCCTCTTCTCCCCCTTTCTCCTTCCTCCCTATACCTTCTTGCAACCCCTAAAACTCTCCTTGATGCTGACCCCCCTCCCACCCCATATCCCACTCCCAACTGCCCTACTTCCCTCATCCTTAACCTCCTACAACACCCATCCTCACACAAACACTAACCTACAACACCCATCCTCACATAAACACTAACCTCTCCCACACTCACTTTCTCCTCTCTCCCCATACCCTCTTGTAACCCCTAAAACTCTCCTTGATGCAGCAACATATCCTTGTCCCCCCTGCCCTACCTCCCTCCTCCTCCACCTCCCTACAACACCCATCCTCACACAAATACACGCTCTGAAAATAAATAAGCTTCCTTCTGTGGTACAATGGGCAATGAAGAACAAGGCAGAGAGCCAAGGGTCTGGCGGATGAAACTAGGATGGACGATTGGGAGGCAGAGCTCAAAAAAAAAGGGAGGAAAACTGGTGAAGGAAGCTAGAAGAGCTTAGAATGAGGATGGAGGAAAGGATAGCCACAGAGAGCAGAAACTGGGAGCAACATGCCGTAGTAGCAGAAGCCAAGATACAGTGCTTAGAAGAGGAACTGAGTAATCTGAAACAGCCTAAAGAAAAAAATAAGTCCAGACATAACATAATATACAGGAACTCGTACATCAGACACAGACAAGGGGACTGGAGGGAGCAAGGAAGCTATACTGCATGCAAAAGGTCCTGTCAGACTCACACGAGGTCAAGGCAAAGACAAGGAGCACACTAGGAACAAATGAGAGGTCTGGAGACATTGAAGGAGCTCGGATATATGCAGAAACTCTACCAGACTCCAACAGGGGCCAGGAACAGATGAGCAGGAAAGACAGACCAATGAGCATTGGGGTTTCAGCTTGGAAAGGGACTGAAGGAAGGAACACTCCAAGGGAAGGAACTAAAATATCTCAGTGGATGCAATGAGAGACACAGTGGGAGGAAGAAAGGGAGAGATCAGTTTTTGTCTATGGGTTCCAGGAAGCTGATGGGCAAACCTTTGATAAAAGAAAACAGGAGGAGGTAAAAGCGATTGAAGGTATCATGAAGGCAATAGGCAAGGGCAACATGACCCAGGTGATAAGTTTTCGAAGAATTGGGTGGTGCGCAGGGAGAAGGAAACGGCCCTTCAAAGTAATTTTCAAGGCAAAATCAACTCGAACCATGATCCTGCAGGAGAAAGCATGGCTTAGAGACAAACTGGAGTTTCAGAGTGTGTACCTCGATCGAGACAGAACACAGGAGGAAAGGATGATACTGAAAGAGAGGGCAAAAATGAAAGGAGGAATGGGAGAAAATGACAAAGAAAACCAGAATAACCCAGACAGGTGTAAGGGCAAACACACCCCCCAGAAATACCAGCAGAAGGACTCCAACCACAACAACTCCAAGGCAGCTAAAATATCTAAACCAACAATCCCACACTGCTCCCTCTGCCCTCACCCCCCACACCACAAACCCCACCCCTACAGCAAACCCCCATAGGCCCCTGCCAGGGATCCTGCTCTCCAAACCCCAATATTCTCCCAGGACCACAGTTTTAGAACAGAAGTTGAAGGTTTGGTACAGAAATGCAGATGGAATAACAAATAAATATGAGGAGTGGCATGAAAGAATCAATGAGAAGTCCCCAGACATCACAGTCACAGAAACGAAACTCACTGAGACAATAACAGATGCAATCTTCCCACCAGGATATCAGGTCCTGAGGAAAGATAAAAGGATGCAGAGGGGAGGAGGGGTTGCACTGCTCTTAAAAAGCTGGTGGAAATTTGAGGAAATGGGAGATATCGACGAGATTGGAGAAAGAGAACACATAGTAGGTACACTTCAGTCTGGGAAGCAAGAGGTAGTCATTGCAGTGATGTATAATCCACCACAGAACTGCAGGAAGCCAAGAGTAGAATATGAAGAGAGCAACAGAGCAGTGGTGGACACACTTGCTGAGGTGGCAAGAAGAGCTCACTCGAGCAAAGCAAAGTTGCTGGTTATGGGCGATTTCAACCACAGGGAGACCGATTGGGAAAACCTGGAGCCACACGGGGGTCCCCAAACATGGAAAGCCAAGATGATGGATGTAGTACTGGAAAATCTCATACACCAACATGTTAATAAGGACACTACCAGAGAGAGAGAGGAGGATCAACCAGCAATACTGGACCTTGTGTTCACCCTGAGCAGTTCAGACATCGAGGACATACCATATGAGAGGCCCCTAGGAGCTAGTGAACACACAGTTCTGTGCTTTGAATACATAATAGAGATACAAGTGGAGAGGGTAACAAGAATTGAATGGGAAAAGCCAGACTATAAAAGGGGGGACTACATAGTTTTGAGGAACTTCCTGCAGGAGGTTCAGTGGGACAGAGAACTGGCAGGAAAGTCGGTAAACGAAATGATGGAATACATAACAAAATGCAAGGAGGCAGAGAGAAAGGTTTGTACCCAATGGCAACAGAAATAATGGGAAGACCAGACCGAGCCCCTGGTTTATCCGACGGTGTAAGGAGGCAAAAACTAAGTGCACTAGAGAATGGAAAAAGTACAGAAGGCAAAGAACGCAGGAAAATAAGGAGATTAGTCGAAGAGCCAGGAACAAGTATGCACAGCTAAGGAGGGAGGCCCAGCGACAGCATGAAAATAACACAGCATCGAAAGTCAAGTCTGACCCGAAACTGCTGTATGGCTACATCAGGAGGAAGACAACAGTCAAAGACCAGGTGATCAGGCTGAGGAAAGAAGGTGGGGAACTCACAAGAAATGATCACGAGGTGTGTGAGGAGCTCAATATAAGATTTAAGGAAGTATTTTCAGTAGAGACAGGAAGGGCTCTGGGAAGACAACATAGAGGGGAACACCAACAGGAAATATACCATCAAGTGTTGGATGACTTGCAAACAACGCAGGAGGTGCAGAAGCTGCTAAGTGACCTTCATACCTCAAAGGCGACAGGTTCAGAAAACATCTCCCCTTAGAGACGGAGCAGAGAAGCTGTGTGTGCCACTAACCACAATCTTCAATACATCCCTTGAATCTGCGCAACTACCTGAGGTATGGAAGATGGCAAATATAGCCCCCATTTTTAAGAAAGGAGACAGAAACGAGGCATTAAACTACAGACCAATGTCTCTGACGTGTATAGTATGCAAAGTCATGGAGAAGATTATCAGGAGGAGAGTAGTGGAGCACGTGGAGCGGAACATGATTATAAACGGCAACCAGCACGGATTCATGGAAGGAAAACCCTGTGTCACAAACCTTCTGGAGTTCTATGACAAGGTAACAGATGACAGACACGAGAGATAAGGGTGGATTGATTGCATTTTCCTGGACTGCAGGAAGGCCTTCGACACAGGTCCTCACAGGAGATTAGTGCAGAAGATGGAGGGCCAAATGCGTATAACATGAAGGGCACTGAAATGGATCAGAGAATACCTGACAGGGATGCAACAACGAGTCATTATACGTGATGAGGTATCACAGTGGGCGCCTGTGACGAGCGGGGTCCCATAGGGGTCATTCCTAGGAGCAGTGCTATTTTTGAAATATGTGAATGACATGATGGAAGGGATAGACTCGACAGTGTCCCTGTTCGCAGATGATGTGAAGTTAATGAGAAGAAATAAATCAGATGAGGATCATGCAGGACTACAAAGAGACCTAGACAGGTTGGACACGTGGTCCAGCAACTGGCTTCTCGAATTCAACCCTGCCAAATGCAGAGTCATGAAAATTGGAGAAGGGCAAAGAAGACCGCAGGCAGAGTATAGGCTAGGTGGACAAATACTGCAAACCTCACTGGAATAGATAAGGTGGACAGAGATAGGATGTTCCAGTGAGGGGGACACATAAACAAGGGGTCACAATTGGAAGCTGAAGATTCAGACGAGTCACAGGGATGTTAGGAAATATTTCTTCACTCAGAGTCGTCAGGAAGTGCAATTGCCTAGCAAGTTATGTAGTGGAGGCAGGAACCATACATAGCTTTAAGACGAGGTATGACAAAACTCAGGAAGCAGAGAAAGGACCTAGTAGCGATCAGTGAGGAGGCTGGACCAGGAGCTGAGTCTTGACCATTGCAACCACAATTAGGCGAGTACACACACACACACACACATACACAAATTATTAAACACTCCAGCAGACACTTCGTCAGTATAACAAGAGTTATGGGACAGTTATAATTTCTTTTACAACTGACGTGTAACTCGCCTATAATCTCTCATGCCCTAAGCGTCTCTCCAGTAATATATAAAACATAACTTTTTGACTTGTGCCATCATAATTACAGCCATTTAGGACACCACATACTGTACATATGTATGTACAGTATGTAGTGCTGTATGGTGGTATAGTGCAGGAGGAACCACATGTGGGGCATCCATCAACATAAGAATGCAGCAAACTATCGCTATACCTCGGGAAAACAAAAGCCATACTCATTTTGCAAGAAAGAGTTAACCGAGAAGGGGAAAAATAAGTTTAATGTCTAGTGTAATGGGGAACCCAACACTTCAGTATCTTCAGTGAAATATCTGAGAACCTTTTTTGACCCAAGCATGTCAGGAAAATTGATAAGGAACAATGTAGTAAAGAAAGCGAATGCTAGGCTAAAATTCATCTATAAACAGGCACAATATCTACGTATTGAGGCTCGCAGGACCCTATGTCTTATAGATTATTCTCTCTCTTTATGGTACTTTGCCTTAACAAAAAAAAATGAATGACAGATAATAAGTCACTCAGAACAAAATAAAGAGATTCTTCCTGGACCTGGGTTCCGAGAGAGCATGTAGGGCAGGATGAACCACAACAACCGTATATGCTGAGTGTTGAAGACTGAGTAAAGCAACTGAAATTAAGTTACGTTTATAAAATTGCTCACAAGCAGTATCCAGAATCTCTTGCTGCCAAGAAACAATAACAAGTATAGTACTAGGGGAAGTGAACACAGTTTTGTAGTACCCACAGTCTGTGGTCAAGCTTCAGAGACCTTTTATTATACAGCAATAAAGGAGTGGAACGGACTGCCTGCACATGTCAAAGACTGTCCTAACATGAGCCAGTTCAGATCTTAATAGTTAAAAGGTACCTAATGAATGAAGCGAAAGAAGCCTAACGAATGAAACTTCAGTAAGGTACCTAATAAATGAAACGACAGAGAGGTACCTATTAAATGAAGCCACTGAAAGGGAGGGGATTGATTTCTTGCTTATCTAATGTTCATGTACCTATTATTGTAAACTGATCCTCTGTAGTATTCATTTTCATAGCAAATGTGACAGAGACATCGTTCTGATCTTTGAAAGCGAGATTCTCTGACATTATCGCTCACAGGTCATTCACATTAGTTTCTCGCTCTATTGTGTGGTTGGAATTCTGTTCCCTCTCTCAGGATCCACGGAGAGATGGCTGGCCCCATTGACTTTGAGATATCTAGTTCACTTAGCACCCTCTTCACTTCCTCCTCGGTTGTCTTTATCGTGTCCAGCACTTGTTGGTGTATCCCACCTCAATGTCTTTGTGGAGTCTGTTTCCATTGAATATCTCTGTGCATATTCATTTCTTGCCTTTCGACTAGTATTCGCATTCTCCTGGGTCCTTTGCTTTCTATACTTTCTCCATTCTCTATCATACTTGGATTTAACCACTCTACATCTTTGGGTGAACCAAGGGCTCGTCCTGGCCTTCTCATTATGTCTGTTGCCCTTTGATACAAACCTCTTCTCTCCTTGCACATTGTTGTCACATATTCCATCTCATTTACAGTTTTACCTGCCAGTTCTTTGCCTCCCACTGGACCTCGTGCAGGAAATTCTTCATGCCTGTGTTGTCCCCTATCTTGAAGTTTGGCTTAATTCGTCCTGCTTCCCTGTCCACTTGTATAGTGGTATGTGGTGTTGCCTGGTGACACGTGGTGTTGTATGGTGGTATGTGATAGTGGGGCAGCTATACACAAGAAATTTATGTAATGAATTAATTTATGTAACTTTTATTTCTATTTAAATTAATATTTTAATATTGGAAGACAAATTAAGAAAAGGAAAGTTTATGAATTGTTAAAACGATTGTTGTCATGTAGGGGTATGGAATGACTAACTGGGGAATAAGGGAGTAATCGGAGGGAGTAGGCAGGATAGGTGGGTCGAGTGACAGGAGCGGAGGTAATGTGAAGTCACTGGCGACTGGACCATCATCTCGTCTCTAAAACCACACTACTCACCTTCTCAATACTTGAAATGAAATAGTGAATATATGAAATAACGTGGACAGTGAATATTACTATTCCACTCAAACAGTTTATTATTAAGTTCTTTTACAATAATATATTTTGGAACAGGCGAACACTATTGGGTTTAGTTAAATAGGGATTGTATACATAAGCAGCGAGACAAGGAATACAATCAACTGACGAAACAGAATATAACTTACAATATAGTTCAGAGGACAGTTCACCACAGGAACTCAGCCATACACTAGCCACAGGTCCCAAGACCTACAAAGCCGAGTACTGCTCCAAGTCAGTACTCCGCCCAGTGTCTCCAACAGTCTCCTCCAGACTCTCCAGCAGCCCTCTCCCGAGCTCTGCACACAGGCCAGAGCTCCGCCAGAATCTCTGCTTCTCAGAGCTCTGCACACCAGCAACAGCTCCACTGGAATCCCCTGCTCAGCTGTTCCTTGGGCTTATATGGTCCTCAAAGCCCCCCTCCCTCACAATTAGGTGTGCACCACGTGTTTTGACCTAACGCCGAGAACTGACCTCGTTAAAATCATAAGATGTGAGGCTTAAGCCGAAAGACATGTCTGACAACTTGGAGGACCAAGGCAAGGTGTGACCATTTAATTAGGTCTCCCTCAGAGACCTCACAAGCATAGTGACCTACATCACATTGTATATTAAAATAAATCCTTTTAATTTTTTTTCTTAAGATTAAACCTTACTCACTAATATTACAAATATAACTTTAAATATGGAGCGAGAGCTTACTACCACCTTCAGCTGACAAAGCTGCCATTCCCACGAGCCCCCTCTGGGGCGGGGAAGATGGCAGATCTGAGGCCCAGCTTCTCCCTACGAGTCCTGTGAGGGCAGGGAATGGGGATAGGCCTGGGGGACAATTCGTCCCAGAAGATGAGGTACTTTTACCTCCTCCCATGGGAGACATAGGTCTCAAGACTCCCAAGGCAGGGACCCAAGGGTGGGTTACCATCTGGAAAAGAACCGGACCGGGACAGTACCGGCAAATCAAGGAGTAAAACTTTTATGGTTATAATCATAAAAGTGATTTTTAAAGAGGTGAACTGGTAAGCCAGTGGAAGGCCTCTCGGATGACCAAAATTATTATTATTATAATCAAAAAGAAGCGCTAAGCCACAAGGGCTATACAGCATGGATGACCAAAAGCTCCTGCTAAGGGTCAGTATATGACGCAGACCCACATCAGGAAACACTTGTTTGTTTCCTGAAAAATTAAACTTACCTTATATTACTATATTGAGAAAGGTACCAGTAATTAGTTATAATCATGCCATAATTTTTAAAGGGTGCACTGGTATGTATTTAGTCTTTATTATTACTACATTTACATTGGAGCGCTAAACCCATCAGTGTCATAGAGTCTAGAACAATGGGATGTACTGAGGAAGGGAAGGTCAGTTTCCATTTCTTGGATCAAGATCTCTTCAATACCATGAAGGGGGTGTTAATGTCAAATTTTATTCATACATCATGGGTACTCCGGACAGCAGGGACAATTGAGAGGGTACACTGTATTAAGCGGTAATGTGTCTACGTGAAAACGTAAAAGGACTGGTCTCTTGTACGTGTTTTGCTTATCGTAACAAATTAATGAGACTTATGTCCAGGGGGCATCACTCAGAAGGAAAAGGAATTATCACAGTTCCTGGTTAATTTATTAATAATCTTAATAACCACGTAAATTTAATGACAAATTATTTAATATCTTTACAAATTTCTCATATCTACACTACGAGTTTAACGAGTGTCACATGTCTCGCTATCACATCACTGTAATAGACTTAGTAGTTACAAAAGCTCTCAGAGTCACGAAATATGGGTATGTACAAGCACTGGCGCTCTTTAAAAACTTAAACAACACTGTTAGAGCTGTTCCACAGAGTTCAGTCTCCAATAATCCCTCTTATAGTACTGAGACTTGCTCACTTATTCCCACATTCTTTATGAGACTCAACCACCTTCTCCGACCGAAATAAACTCTTGCCACGAAAATCTTGGTAGCTCCTAGGGAGGGGAATGGTGGTTTTCAGCTGGGTATTTCCCTAGACCCTTCCTGGTTCAGAGGAAGGTAGAAAACTGAATAAGGTGAGGTTTTACCAGCCAACTTTGACTAGGTCGGAGCAGGGCTTGAGCAGCTCAACTCGCCTATTGGTGCTTAGCCAGGTCGCACCAACTGTTAGAATAATTAAACAACCTTCCTATGTACAAAGCTAAATAATATATGGTCAGATAATATTATAAAGTCGAGTAAATCCAGTCTAGCTACTAATGGAATTACTCCTGAATATAATATTAAGTGGAAAAACTAAATTAACATGTAAAACTATGTCAATGACAAAACAAGTGGAAATTTCCTCCTCAAAATGAACAGAGACTAACACCCCTTCCACACGACCAAATGTCGCACAAATAATAGAACATAAATATCCCTGAATCTTCAACATTCGCTGCCTGACTGCGGTGGAGCGCGGTTGTTCTCTGCACCCCTCTACTGTTTTCAGGCGAGCAACATTGTACCAACATGGCGCTGAGTGTGAGGTGTAGAGTGAACACCATCTGCATTGAGCTGCTTCGGGGGGCGATTTCACCCTTATCGGCACAGGTGTTACTCCCGACAATCATTAGAGAGACGTATGGTATACAGGACGAAGAGGTGAATGGTGTAGCCCTGAATGGGGCCTTCAGAATCTTCGTGAAACTGAATTCAATGGCTGTGTATGAGTCATTGGTGACTAGATTCCAAGACGTGAGTCTAGATGCCACTCCTGCTGTGAGAGTGCGTTTGATAGACATATCCCACCACTTTACGTGAGCAAAGCTTCGTAAAGTACCATTTGAAGCAGACGAGGAAGACATCAGGAGTGTTTTCGAGGCAAATGGTACTGTGCATCTGGCACAACAGGGCAAGTGGTCGGCAGGTGCTTACATGGGCCGTCTTGAGGGAACCTTTTCCCTGAAAATGACTCTGTGACATCCCATCCTGTCTTATGTCGTGTTGGAGGAGTTCAGGACACAGGTTCTTGTATCGTGTGCTGGACAAAGACGTACATGCAGGTTGTGTTGGGCATATGATCACATGGCGGCAGTGTGTGTGAAGGAGAGGAGGGGGCCTGCACAGAATGGAGAAGCACCAGTTAACAGTGTGAATGCCGTAGTAGAGAGCCCCATGCGCAAGCAAGGGAGTGGGCGCCTGTGGAGTGGCGTGGTGTGAATGATGTGAATGGTGTGTGTGAACTAAGCTGCGTCGACCCAGGAACCGCCCCTATGGAGAAGACAAGTGCAGACGTGCAGTGCAGGATGAGGTACTGGCACTGGAGGAAGAGCTCGAGGTCTTGAAAACATTGACTCCGCCTGCAGAGGATGTATCTGAGCTGGGGGAAGACTACGTGTTGCCGGAGGAGGCGAGTGCCAAGTGAGGCCTAGGCAAGGAGGAAGGGACAAACAAGGCGAGAGAGGTGTCGCCGTGTTCTGTGGAATGTAAAACGGTGGAGATTGAGGTTCATCGTGAGGACTCCTTAGATGAAACCATGGAGGAGAAGGTCATCACGAGGAAGAGAGCGGCGGCATCAGACTTGGACAATGTCCTGACACTGGTGCAGAGACCCGTGAGGCAGGAAGAGTATCATCGAGGTAGCCAAGATAAGAAGCACCGTGAGTAGGGGGATGGTGTGGATGGTGTGAAGACCTGTGGTGGCCCAGGGGCAGGAGGACCTGGGAAGAATGGGGAGAAGAAGAGGGGTTGGAAACTATGAAGAGGCCTTAGGTGTATGACTGTGAATGTGAGTGGACTGTGCAGTAGTGTAAAGAGGGACTGGTTTAAAATGCTCCTGCTCGAATATAGAGTGGATGTAGTGTTTCTTCAGGAGCATAATTTCAGGGAGGGGAGAGTGCTGGAGGTGGCAGGGTTTCAGGTGGTGACTCTGCCATCTGCACATCTGAAAGGTGGTGTGGGTATCATGATCAGGGAGGCGAGCCCATTTGTGATCTTAAGAAGTGAGGGGGGGAGATTGGGGGAGGGTGTTGAGTGTGGACGGGTGGTGGATGGGGCAGAAGGTATCCTTTGTAAGTGTGTATGCACCAGCAGAAAACGATGTGAAAGTTAAGAAGGATTTTGTATGTGAAGAACTAGTTTTCTTCTTACGTGGTTTACCTGCAGTGACCATCGTTGGTGGGGACGGGAATTGTGTTATTAGGAGGGCTGACGTGGAACGAAAAGGGGCAGGGCACATGTCGGCGGCCTTACGAGAACTCTTGAGGGATATTCAGTTGAGAGACGCAGTTGAAGGGGGGAGTGGGAGGTAGAGCACACTTTCGTAAGAAGGTTATGTGGCTAGGTTAGATAGGTTGTACATATCTCAAGGGGTCTTGTTAAAGGTTTTCCACACAATAGCTTATTCGGATCATTGGGCGGTAGTGGCAGAGGTGGAGTGGGAGTCACTAGCGGGTATCTCTAGGCGATACTGGAGGTTAAACACGAGTGTGTCAGGAGACGAGGAGGGGTTGGAGGGATTTACAACATTGTGGGAGGGGTTAAGTGAGAAGGCATATGGGGTGGAGGATATGGTGACATGGTGGGATGGTGTGGCTAAAGAACGGATTAGGCAATATTATGTGAGAGAAGGGAAACGAATCAATTCTTTAAAATATGTGCTTGCCAACCATTTGGAGGACAGGTTAAGGGGTTGTTATGCAGGTGGCAGGTACCTTATCCCATGGATGACATGGCAATTAAGGGGAGGCTGCACGAGATACAGTATGAGAGGTTTCAAGCAGTGAGGGTAATGGCAAGGGTGGAAGAGGTGTTATGGGGCGATAGGCCTTCGTCATGTGTATTGCATAGGCAAAAGCAATGACAGCAGGCAACGGCTATTCCATGATTGGAGGTTCATGAGTCCGTGGGCGGGTATAGGGTGGGTCAGGTCTTACAAGTTACAGATGGAATGGGGGCATTTGTGGATAAGTGGTATGAAAAGTATTGGCAAAGGGAAGGGGTAGGGGCTGGAGTTTTAGAACAGGTGTGTGGGAGTGTGATATGTCAGTTGGGGAACAGTGATAGGGAAGCACTGGGAGGGGAAATAACAGAGGGGGAAATATGGAGGGCTTTAAGTGAAATGCAAAAGGGCAAAGCACCGGGAATTGATGGACTCCCAGCAGAGTTTTATCAACAGCATTAGGAGTTGATGAGGGGGTTTTCGGTTAGGTTATTAAATTTAATGAAGGAGAGGGGAGAGTTGGGAGAGATGCAGGCAACGGCTGTCATAGTCATGGTACTGAAGGGTAAGGGGCAGCATATGCTTAGGGATTACCGAGCAATATCGTTGTTATGCACGGGTTATAAGTTGTTTGCCAAGATTTTTGGGGAATAGGTTTAAGTGCGTATTGGGGGGGGGGTAGTATTAAAAACTCAGTTTGGGTTGCCAGGGAGGTCTATGGTGGAGGGGCAAGGGTTACTAAGGGATTTCGTGGAAGCTAAAGGGGGGAGGGGAGGTTGGTGGCACTAGACTGGCAAGGAGCATATGACAGAGTGGAACGAGAAGCATTGAGAGCCATCCCCAGGGGACAGAGATTTGGTGAAGAAATAGTGGGATGGGTAGATGCGTTGTATCGAGTTGCAATGGCGAGGGTACAGATTAATGGAAGATTGGGTGGGAAGATTGTAATGGATAGGGGACTTCGACAGGGGTGTCCTATGTCACAACTATTGTTTGCATGCATACAGGCCCCCTTTTATAGAATGGTGGAGCAGCATATGTGCAATAGAGGGGGAGAAGGGAGTGGATTTGGGAGGGTTTGGCCAGTTTTAATAGTGTATGTAGTCTTGTAGGAACAACTGGTATGAGAGTGAATTCAGAAAAGACCATAGTCATGGGGTTAGGATTATTATTATAATCAAAAAGAAGCGCTAAGCCACAAGGGCTATACAGCGCTGCAGGGTAGGGAAGGAAGCGAGGGTATTGGGTGGCAGAAGGGAGGAGGGATGATCAGTAGGTTACAGAAAACAGCGGGGCAGGGGATAGAACGGGGGTAGAGGGTAGCAAGAGATTGAAGTAGAAAGGGCTGAAGGTATCAGAATTTGTGAAGTAAGTCAGTTGTTGTCAAAAAGTCAATGAGAGAGTCCGGATGAAAGGTGGGTCCCTCAGCGAGAAGGGAAGGTAAAGAGAGAGCAGCAGAGCGAAGACGACGATGGAGGTAAATTCTGCGTGCTCATTGATAAAGTGGGCAGTCCAACAGAATGTGGCTAACTGATAATGGAGCTGGGCAATTCTCATAGAGAGGAGCAGGGTGCCTCTCCATGAGATATCCATGAGTAAGACGAGTATGGCCAATGCGATGACGGGAGAGAGTAGTCTCCCAACGTCGACACTGGTGATAACAAGACGGCCAGTAACCTATACTCGGTTTAATAGATTGAAGTTTGTTGCCGAGCATAGTAGACCAACGTTGTTGCCATCGAGTGTGAAGGTGGGAAGATATTGCAGCAAAATAGTCCATAAATGGAATACCTCTATATGAAACTGCTAGGTCATGTACTTCTGACCGCGCAGCAGTGTCTGCCTGTTCATTGCCCTGTATGTCAACATGACCAGGGACCCAACAAAAAACAATATCTTTATGCTTGGTAAAGATACGGCGTAGCCAAAGTTGGATACGTAGGACTAAGGGGTGAGGTGTATCATATTTCTGTATAGCCTGTAAAGCACTAAGGGAGTCTGAGACAACCACAAATGATGACACAGGCATAGATGCAATACGGATAAGTGCTGCAAGGATGGCATACAATTCAGCAGTAAAAATACTAGCCAAAGTTAGTAAATGCCCTCGTACGATGCTGTCCGGAAACACTGCTGCGAATCCTATGCCGTCAGAAGACTTAGAGCCATTTGTGTACACAGCAATGGCATGAGAATGAGACTGGAAGTGGTCAAGAAAAAGAGAGCGGGAAGCGACCGTAGACAGTTGGGCTTTCGAGCAAGGGAGAGAGAAAGAACAGACTCGAACAGCTGGAACTTCCCAGGGGGGTAGGGAAAAGTGAGATGCTACATGAACATTGAAAGGTGGTAATTGAAGAGAAGACAAGAGCGAATGAAGGCGAAGAGAGAAGGGACGGAGTAAACAGAGGTGGCGAACAAACAAAGAATGTCTACTAATATCAGTGACCATTCTATAAATGGAAGGATTGCAGAGATCATGAGAGTGTACATAGTAGCGAAGGCAATGGGCATCACGGCGATCGGATAAGGATGGAACGTTCGCTTCTGTGTAGAGGCTCTCGACAGGGGAAGAGCGAAAAGCACCAAGGCATAAACGTAATCCTTGGTGATGAATGGGGTTAAGGCTAGAGAGAGTAGTAGGAGATGCTGCTGAATAGATCTGGTCACCATAATCAAGTTTCGATAAAATGAGGGTGGAATGTAGGCGAAGGAGGGTTCGACGATCAGCTCCCCATGAAAGATGAGCAAGGGTTTTAAGAAGGTTCAGCCGGCTGTGACAAGTTGCCTTCAGAGAGGTAATGTGAGGTTTACAGGATAACCTACGGTCAAAGAGGAGGCCCAGAAACTTGACTGTATCACGTTCAGGGATACGGGAGCCATAGAGGTACAAAGGATGATCGGAGATGACGGAGCGTCTAGTGAAAGTAATTTGGTGGGTTTTAGTGCTGGAAAATTTAAACCCATGTGCGGTGGCCCAATTGGAAACACGGTCGACCGCATGCTGGAGAGAAACTGTAATGATGTTACAGTCAGTGCCTGCACAGGCAATAGCGAAGTCATCAACATAGAGTGATGACCAAATATGTGATGGAAGACTAGAGGCCAAATCATTAATAGCAAGGAGAAAAAGTGTTGTGCTCAGAACACATCCCTGGGGGACACCTTCAGCTTGGATAAAGTCCGGGGAGAGCACATTATTAACCCGAACACGGAAATGCCTGTCAGTTAAAAAGTTCTTAAGGAAGGATGGTAGATTGCCTCGAAGGCCTAAGGACTGGTCTTGGGCTAAAATATTATACCTCCAAGTTGTGTCATATGCCTTCTCAAGGTCAAAAAATATGGCAATAACTGAGTGGTTTTTCGCAAAGGCATTACGAACATACGTATCCAAGCATAGTAATAGGTCTATGGTAGAACGTCCCTTACGAAAGCCATATTGACGAGTGGAGAGACTGTTGTGTGTCTCTAAATACCACACTAAACGTTTATTTACCAGGTATTCCATCACTTTGCAAACTGCACTGGTAAGAGCAATGGGACGATAGTGGGAGGCTTCATGTCCCATAGTGCCTGGTTTGTGGAAAGGGAGAACAATGGCAGATTTCCACAGCTGTGGAAGAACTCCTTGTGACCAAATAAGATTGTAAAGGCGTAATAGGACTGCAAGGGCTGACTGAAGTAAATGTTGTAGCATACGAATGTGAATGTCGTCAGGCCCAGCTGCCGATGATCGGCAAGCTGAGAGTGTTGCCTCCAGTTCTTGAAGTGTAAAAGGCACATTATACTGTTCTTCTCTGAGAGAAGAAAAGTCCAAGGGTGCTAACTCTCTGGCAGACTTTGAGGAAAGAAACGAGGGGCATAGATTGAGCCCCTGAGAAATACGGACCAGATGATTGCCAATTTCATTGGCAACATCTAGTGGGTTTGCTATATCAACACCGGCAACCCGCAGAACAGGAGCCGGGTCAGGAGAATATTTACCACTCAGTTTTCGTACTTTTTTCCAGACTGCACTTATAGAGGAAGCAGAGGTGATGGTGGAGACATAATCTCGCCAGCAAGTGCATTTAGCGTCACAGATGACATGGCGAGCGATCGCACGCTTCTGCTTAAAATCAAGAAGTCTCTCCGTGGTTCTATTGTACCGGTACCTGCCCCATGCAGTGCGTTTCAAACGTACTGCATGAGCACAAGCAGGAGACCACCAAGGCACGCATTTCTGAGAATGCCTGCCCGAAGTTTGGGGTATACAATTAGAAGCGGCAGTTAAAACGGAGGATGAGAAGAGGTGTAAAAGCTCATCAATGGAGGACGAAGAAGGAACCTCATTAAAAACAGTTAGGTGTGAGAAAAGGTTCCAATTTTCCTGATCAAATTGCCAGCGTGGGATGCGAAGAGGTGGTGAATATGAAGGGGAAGTAAGAATGATTGGGAAATGATCGCTGTCATGTAAGTCCGGGAGAACAGACCAAGTGAAGTCTAATGCGGTGGAGGAAGAGCAGACTGAGAGATCGATGCAAGAGAGAGTGTGAGTCCGAGGATCAAAATGGGTGTGAGTACCTGTATTTAAAACATGGAGGGGGTGGGTGGTAAGAAAAGCGTCTAACTGAATGCCACGGGAATCACAGTGAGACCCTCCCAGAGGAAATGATGGGCATTAAAATCGCCAAGTAACAGAATCGGTGGCAGTAATGACGAAACAAGAAAGGCAATATCCAGAATAGATAATGCCCAAGAAGGAGAAAGATATAAAGAACAGAGCGTATACTACCTATGCAAGTGGATACGGGCTGCTGTGTAATGCAGCGAAGTGCGAACAAATAGCTGATGGTACAGAATATCATTGCGTAGAAGAAGGGCACTTTCATTAAAGGTCCCATCAGGAAAAGGATCTGACGAATACAGTAAATTATAGTCCGAGATGGGAGAGATAACAGCAGAGTGTAATTTTGGTTCCTGTAAGCAAACACCAACAGGGGAAAACTGGGAGAGTAACATCTGAAGCTCACCCCGATTACCCCTGAGGCCGCGTATATTCCACTGTAAATAGGCTATGATTGCCAATGATAAAGATACTTGAAATCCACAGGTAAGGGCTCCTACAGACTAGAGGGGTTAGAAAAGTCCACATGCAGAGGCAGTGGAAAACGTTCAAGCAGCAAAGGAACGGTGCACTGTAAAGAAAGGAGTTGCACAGATGGAGGAGAGGAGAGAGAAGGAACAGAGGGTGGATCAGTGTCCATTGATGGTTTGGTCTCTGCAATATATTCAGAGATTGCTTCAAGTGTTTCGGAATTCAGAGACGTCGTATAGGAGACAATATTGGAGATGGTAGGGGGAGGATGAGTAAAGATTGGAACGGTAATGGACTGTACCAAGGTAGGCGGGCGAAAGGGTGTAGGGAACTGGAGAAGAAGCGTGGAAGGGGGCAGAAGAGGCAGAAACCTGGGAGGTGGCAGAAGAGGAAGAAACCTGGGAGGGAACAGGGGAGGTAGGTATAGTACGAGGAGGAGGGCAAACCTCTACACTTGTAACAGAGCCAGTGAGAGGGGAAGAACCCGGTACAGAGACAGGGAAGGTAAAATGAGGATGTGGAAGTAGGGAAGGAGGGGTTAAAGGACCTTTTTTTGACTTCTGAGAAGTAGAGGGACGATTGGGAGGAGGTGTCGTGCGAGGTCTCGTCGATACTGAGGCTTGTGAGGGAGAACACGAAGAAGCGTGAACAGACTGAGGCGTTGAAGTAGGGACGTCTGAGCCTAGGACAGCAAAAGAATTAGATACAGGAGTGACTATGGAAGAGGTAACCACAGAGGAGGCTGCAGAAGATGGGACCCCAGAAGTGGGGGGACGTTTTGAAACACGAGAATAAGAAACACAAGGTAGTCTCCTTCGGAGGCGGAGATGAGAAACTGCCATGGCATAAGGGAGACCTTCTGCCTCTTTGAGGTAACGGATTTTCCACTCATTTAAGTAGACTTGGCAATGGTGAGAGTACGAAGGGTGAGCCTCATGACAATTAAGGCAAGAGGGAGGTCGATTGCAAGACGTATTAGAATGGTCATCGGCACCACAGACTGGGCATTCGGCTATGGATCTGCAATATTTAGCTGGATGGCCAAATCGCCAGCAATTTCTACACTGCTGTGGTGTAGGGATCACCTTTCGAACTTGTAACCGATGTCCTGCCACACAAACTGAGGATGGGAGTTCACGGCTGTCAAAAGTTAAACGAGCCACATTGCTAGGGTATCGTCTCCGCCCGCGGGCAGGAAGAACATAAGTGTCTACCTTCAGGATTGGGAGATCTTGGAGTTCCAGCTGTTCAAGAATGTCATTGCCACATGTCTGGAAATTTTGTTGAACTATGGCATGGGGCAGAATGACGGTACCACTACAAGAATTGAGGGAATGATGTTTTTCAATAGTGACAGGAACAGTATCTATATGGGAAAGAAGAGAAAGATCATGAGCCTGGGTAGCATTCTGTACAGTGATGATGCGCATACCACTCTTAAGAGCATGAAAAGAAATATCTTTACCAACATGGCGTAGGAGTGCCTTGCCAATACTGTGGTCGGAAAGATAGGCGGTAGAGGAATTCGGTCATAAAGTGAAGAATTTAGTCCATTGTGCAGTCTGAAACTGAGCATGGAAAGGGAGTGCAGGATGTGTTGATCTTTTCTGAGAAGAACGAGAAGGTAGAGAAGTATCATCAGCAGGTAACTGTCATTGGTGTTTAGGCGTGGGACCAGAATTGGTCTGACGCGGAACGGGCCGGCGATTCGAAAATTGCCGCACCATACAGGGAGAGGCCAGAAGCATCGTCAAAGGAGAGCGGAGGTTAGATAAATCAAAGGAGTCAGTCGAGACCTCAGTACCTGAAGCGGGTGAGGAAACAGCACCTGCAAGAGGTACAGAGGCATGAGGAGTGTCCGAAGAGTGGTCCAAAGATAAGGTGGGGTCAGAACGGGGTGCGGCATCAAGAAGGGGCCCGAGGGAATCAGGTTCATGGACTAAGGCTGCCATGGTTAGGTTACTTCTTTCTTTTTGTTTTTAAGAAAAAAAAAAGAAAAGAAAATAAAAATAAAAAAAAGAATAAAAAAAGGGGGGACTGGGGAGGGATAGTTCCTAGGAGGAATGAAAGGGCCAGAAATCTCCCTCTGCGCCCAAGAGGACCTCAGCACTGCAAGTAGCGTAGATGCAGCATGGAACCCGTGCCATACCCTACCCATCATGCCAGTAAACTAGCAATCCGGAATAGCAACCTCACATCTGCCGAGCTACCTCGGTGGACAAAAGAGAGGGCGGCCGGATATCTGCCACAAAGCATACCTCCTTCAGCCACCACCTCCGGAATCCGAAAGGTAGCTTCCAGAGATACACCCGTCGCCCGAAAGACACCTAAAGCCACTCTCCGGGATACCGGAGAGGGATCGGGACATCCCCAGGTGATCCAGATTCCACAGCAAACTATGCCACCGCCAAGAACCTCAAGGGAATGGGATGGACCCTGGTACCCTTTCCCCTACCTGGGAACTAGCGCGCCTGTGGGAAAAATCCCAAAGGCCAAAAAGAGGAAGGGCAAAAGGGAGGGGTGGGGAGGGGGAGGAGGAAAGGGAAAAGGGGAGGATGGGGAGGATGGGATAGGGAAGAGGGGATTGGGGGGTAATTAGGTTTGGTCTGAGGAAGGAGACTGACAGGTCTAATTCCTCAAACCAAGAGCCTCTTCACCACGCCAAGGAGCCCCCCTTGAAGAGGCATGGGGTTAGGAACTTGGGCGGGGAGGGCTGAGTGGGGTAGTGCAGTCGTGAGGAGGCGGGTGAATTTGTTAAAATTTTGTGAGCTTATCTGTGCAGACGATCTGGCTGTAGCACATGTGGAAAACACAGTTACATTGGTGGATAGGATTCCGGGATGCTTGGGAGCATTGTGGCCTTATCATTTGACCCTTGTGCAGCGTGCCATTGTTATTAACATATTAACGTATAGTAAGGTATGGCACATGGCAGCATGTTCCCATTAATTGGGATGGCAATAGTGGGCATACTTAGGAGGGTTTTAAAATTCTTGTGGGGTTCAGGCTGTGATTAGCTTAAAAGGGACGTGGTAATGTTACCTGTGTGACAGGGAGGGTTGGGATTGCTGGTCTTAAAGCGGAGAGTCAAATGTGTCTTCATTAAGAGGGAGGTGATGAGGGAAGGTGTTTGGTGGGGGGGGTCTGGTCAGGATCCATGATAGATTTAAACGAATGTATACAGGAGTTGAGTTGTGTGAGTGTGAAACTGTATTGAGGGCTATGGTGTGGGCTCGAGATCCGGGGAAGGTCAAAATAGGTGGGATGTGTAGATTGTTAGTGGGGAGGGTTGTGGTGCCTGTAGAGGGTATTTTTCCCATGTATACATGGGGAAGTATATGGAATTAGGTTAAATAGGATGAGGTTACAACCACGTGCACGTGACGTAATGTATCGTTTTTTGCATGGCATTTTGCCATCGGGTGTGGTTCTAAGGGATAGACGAGTGGTTGAGTGGGGGGTGAGCTATGTGGTGGGGAGGAGTCGGCGTTTCGTGTAGTATATTTTTGTGAGGGTATGCGGAGCGTCTTGTGGTGGTTAAATAGGGTGATACATAGGATTGGGGGTAAGGGAATTTCTGCGCTGAGAGCGTTAAGTCTGGACGTGGAGGGATGGGATGAGAGTGTCCTTAGGGCTGTGGGGTACATTGTGGTTGATTATATATAACGTGGGGTTTGCGGGGGAAAAAGGGTCGTGAGGTGAAGAGGAAGGTGTTACCGGCAACTTTCCACAAAACAGTATGTTGTAACAGGGAAATTTATGGGAAGAGGTGGGAGAGGTATTTTTCAAAGGGATACAGGGAACTTATGTTAGAGGCTTTATTGGACTTGTAATGTAAGAGGGAGGGTAGGGTATGAATGGAAGTGATGCTGTAGGAGGGGATGTCAGGGATCGAAACAGGGTCGCCTCCTTGGGGTTTTTATGTGATGGAATGCATGGTTGCATGAGTGGTGTTTGCATGATGAGGGAGTAGGTATCATGTATGAAACGTAGGTGCACGCACCTGTGGAGTGTGGGATGTGTAAGGACAGGTGAACGTTGTGGCTGTTTGAGAATGATTGGGTAGTGATATGTCGGCGTGAGTGGGTAGTGTGTATGTAGTCCTATGTATCAGGAAGTATGGTAGGTTCTGTCTTACAGTGTGATCAGGTAAAGTAGTGCGACACCCATTTTCATATACGTCAAGGACTGTATGATTGTGTACACCATTCACAATGGCCTCATGTAACTTCAAGAGAAGAGTGAATAGTGGATAAGGTATGAGTGGGGGGTGGGTGTTTGCCTCTAACACTGTGAAGAGTGAGCCGTAGGTGCTGTGTCTTAAGATGAACGAGTATAATATGTTGATTGGCCAATGTGGTTGTACTGGCCCTCACGTGCAGTTATAGGTGTATTTTTTTTATATATTTTATTTAAAACAGTACAGAACAGTAAATAAGTAAAATACAGGACCTATCCGGCAACAGATGTAATAACCTTCCATTGCCTAATAATTCACCACACAACCCCGTGTGGGCTCCCAACCCCCCCCCCCTTATCCCCCTCCTATTCTAAATCACACAGGTTTACCACAGCAACCTGCATCAATCTTACAGACATGTTGACATATATACATTAACATTACAGTTGTCTTGCTCGTCCACAAAGTGTATTACACGACCACAAGATTGTTTGAACAGTGTACTAACACCAGTCATGGCTTAGGTATATATCAGAACAATCAATACATCACCACAACATGAAATACATTTAGCACAAATAAGTAATTCACTGCAGGTAATGACACTTATTACTAAAATTCTCCCCAGCACAAACGTGTGGGAAGCCTCACCCCCCCCCCTTTGCGCTACTCACCCAAGCCTATTCTCAACCTAACATATAAATAATACAAAGAAAATGAAAACAATATCTTATCTCATTGATACAATACATGTACAATAGCCCATTTCGCAGTGTCCTCAAGTAATAACAAGGATACTAAAGTAAACGTTGGGACACCCTCTTGTTACAAATGTTCTGTACATGTGTATACAAGAGGCCACATAACAGCAGGCCCCTCACAACGAACACTATCATTGTTTTTAAACAGTGTGAATACATGGGTATAATATACATACCCAATACTTGACAATATTCTGTAGAACATAAGGACGCTCCTCAAACCTCCACCAAGCAACCCTACCACATACAACACACAACTACCACAAGCAACACCTCCCACACTCAATCCACACAGACCCCACCCCATAATATTACACAACATAACATAATAGTCCAAATTTCATATACACACCAGCGGCATATGCCACCCTCAACCACACCAGCGTACCTTTGGTGCACACAGGCGCAGGCAGCAACACCTCTAGCAGGACCTAACACACCTCGTACTCCACAATTTGCACACACATCCGAAAAGCACATATCAAGCCACTTTCATCCTAACACTAGGCAGAGGCCCTGCCCTCAAGGCGCATGCAAACTGGCGCCCCAAGACACACACCGACCAGAGGTCATCACATCCCCGCCAGCCTCACCAGCGCCAACAACCGCCACCTGCTGCTCGACTGGCCCGAACACGAGCTCTGGACTAGCCGACGGCACAGCCGTGGAGACCACATCTGTAGACGGGAACATGGTATGCAAAACCGACGCTGATGTCGCATCTAAGTCCTCCACTTCTGCTGTCACCTGGTCCTCCCCAAAAACCTGCTGTACCACCTGCAGTGCAGGCGACTCAGGAGACGTCAGCTCGAATTCTGACTCCACCACTGGCTCCTCAGTCTCCTGACTCCAAAGGCGACCATGCCCACCATCTCCCTGTCGTCCATGTATGGGAGCCTCATGCCCAGCGTAATTTGTTGCTTCACCGGCCGGCCCCCTGGCCTGCCCTCACTGCCCACACACTGCCGCCATATGATCATAGTCGCCGCAGAGGCAGCACGTCCGTTGTTGACTAGCATACGACACCATGGATTGTGTACAGAAGTCATCAAGGTACACATACGAGGGTATGGCCTGGCGAAGAGACATCTTAAGGGTAAACGTACCTTCGGGGAGACCAGCATACGCCCCAGCCTCCCACTTGTCGTGTTTTGCCATGTGTACCACTCCGTATCTGCCGTATCTCCATATCCGTCATCTTGAGATTGAAAGTACCCTCAGGGAATCCTGTTTAAGCTCCTTTTACCCATTTTTCAGGTTGGGCTAGATGTACAGTCCCATATCTTTCGAAAACACTTCTGATATCTGCTTCATCAGCCTCAAAAGGCATGTCTTGATACATCCGTCAACCTGACCCTCACTGCCGGTGTTATGTTAATGCTGACATCTTGGTAACGATCCACCAATGCCTCATACACTTGAGCTGTTAGCACTTTCACGAATATTCTATAAACACCATTTAGTGCCACTCCATATAAATCCTGGTCTCTGATGCCGTATGTCTCTCTTATAATTTTGGGCAATAACACCTCGACTGACATAGGCGTTAAAGCCCCACTAATGAGCTCAATACCCACAGTTTTCACTCTCTGGCATACGCATAGAGCCATATTGTTTTCTGAGTAGCTCGTCTGGGTAAACAGTAGAGGGGTGCAAAGCACGACCACACTCTACCTCAACCAGGCAGCGAATGTACCTGGAGCCATCTAGTGGGTCCCTAAACCATACATAATGAAACATCGTATAAGAACATAATACAATACTTTGAACATTAAGACAAAAATTAAATTCCAAAACATCAATACATAAATAATTTAAATACCATCGAACATGTATCCTTATACCTGGACTACAGTCATCCCTTGCATTATATTTCTCACAGTATATAAGACACAAGGTCCAATGACCCTTCTAACCCAACCATCCTACAACACACTGGTTCATTTTATACAATTCACCTCTAAACGTCCATCATCCTGACCCTGCCCCCTAAGTGCCGTACACACAAGTTTTCCTAACCATAACAATGCCTCTAACAACGTACCTTACACATTACATAATAATGACGGTATTCATATCAAAGCTATCAACATAAACAGATACCCAACAAAGTGTCACATAGCACCAGAGAACTAACCTTTACATCTTAGGACACAAGACAATTTGTACCTCTAGTGCATGGACACGCACATGACTGTGTCCCTACATACACATTACCCACACCACACCCTTGTGCGTAGAATCCTTACCCATGCTGCACTCCATGCGCCCCAAACACACTTCATGTATCTACAGCCAGCATACGTCATGATCGCCAGGACCAACACCTGGATGTCCCCTCCAGGGAAACCAACCTTTGGACCCCCCTTCCATAATGCCATACATACCGCTCTCCACACATACTTGGATCTTGCACTGACATGGTGTTCAATAATCATGTGGTAAGAGCTTACCCTCCTTAGAGACAGAGACAGCATACCTCAAGGTATATGATACAATCAATCAGTCACATAAGTGTCTCTCTGTTATATAACAATTCATGAAAACACACCTGAATAAAAGAAAGCACTATTACACGCTCACCCACAACCGGGTTTGTGTGTTCATCCAAACTCAACACATTACATGAAATGTTCCCAGCCACCAAGACACTCACCTACCTCACACATATTACATCACACCATTGCTTATCAAAAGCATCACTCATGCCCACACTTTCTTCAAGAAGCCAGCTTCATTATACACCTTAAGATTGCAATGCCCATAAGTCCCTTACGCGGAAGCTACGATATCCTTCCGAAAAGTTTAAATGCCATCTGTTCCCAGTGATGTCCTTATTCCTCCGTTGCGTCCCATAAAATATCGCTGCCAGTCCCCTGATTCTCTCTCTAACTCACACATGTCTGAAAACCCATGACGTATACACAAAGTCTGTGACTAGATAATACATTGCGTTCTGCACCGGCACCCCCCAGCCCCCCACATGTAAGCTTAACGCCCTTAAAACGCTAATCCCACCTCCACCCACCATACGTAAAACCTGACTAAACCACTTCCTCACTTGTTCCAATGTCGTACAAAAAAAAAAAAAAGCATGAAAAACAATGTCAATTTTCCCACACACACACAACACTCCCCACCCTCCTGCACACGCCTATTTGCCAACACTTTTCTAGACAGCAATATATTGTGGAGGAATTTAAACATTACCTCCCTTACCAAGCCTTTCAAGCGGCCCCATACAACGCATACATCGGATATATACCTTCAACCTTAATGACCACCTCCCCACCACCCACCTGAGCCAGTCTTCCTATCTTGACTCTGCATGAATTAATAACCTCAACATTCCCTCACACATCTGGACATCTCTACCCTTCACCTAATGCTCCAAATCTCTTCGAACCCATGCCAAGCCTGTGCCTGCAACCCTACCCTCCCTCAAATAACTACGTTTAACGTACATGCCCAACATCCTTTGATGCAGCACCATTAACCCCAGCCCTCCCCGGCGTGCCAGTAGACACACATCTCTCGATAACCAGTCACATCCCGAAGCCCAAATATATCGATACAGAAGCTTCAACAGACGCTACTCATCGCACGTTTTCAAGGGATATATACCTGCTACATGCCACAGCTTACCATACAAGAGCACATTTACCACAATAGCACTCTGGTGTAGCGTCAAATCTCCTGTATGCAATCCTGCCAATCTACCCAAAACCCTATCCACAGCTTCTTTCGAATTCACCTGCCTCGCCTCCTGAAGGTTTCTCATGTGAACAACCCCACACACCTTAATTTGATGCACCAGGGGCCAGTCGTCTTCCTGTCCGAGAGCCCCACCCACGCTGTCCCCTACCCTCATGAGCATAGACTTTTCCCTATTAACAGTCATCCCCGTTGCACCTCCGAATCACTCCACCAACTCACCCACCCTTCGTAAATCCTTTGACCTTCTGAATAAAACCGTGGTATCATCTACATAACCCACGATCCCTGGTTCCACAGCCACTTCATCCCTCTTCACTCCCTCCCTTACACTCTATTGCACAGCCCTATAGAACGGGTCCTGGATCAACGCAAAGAGAAGCTGCGACATCGGGCACCCTAGCCTCAAGCCCCTTTCCATCCTAACTAGTTTCCCTAGCCTACCATTTACCTGCACCCGTACCATAGTCTGTTCATACAACACCTTTGCCCAACTGACGATTTCCTTCCCAAACCCTTGCCATTGCATAAACTTCCACAACGCCTCACGCTCAACACAATCATACACTGCAAGCAAATCTAACGCTAATACCCCACTCTTATTTGTTCCTCCACTTTCATCTATAAACCTTCGTATGTTCCCTTGCCCCACACACACTGATCGCCCAGGCACCCCATATTGACCCTCATCCAAAACTTTAAGAACTCTTTTCATCCTATTCCTAACACTTTACCAAAGATCTTGTAATCACCACACATCAAGGTAATCGATCGATAATCATGTACGTAATCACAAGACTTCTTTTTCGGGACCATAACCACCACACCTGTACGTTGCTGTTCCCCCAACCTGCCCTTGGTTTTCATAGCATTAAATAAAACCACTAAAAATTCACGCAAAGATTCCTAGTTTTCCTTATAAAAATCGCAAGGAATACCGTCAATCCCCGGCGATTTTCCCACACTCATTCCCTCCACAGCCATTCGAATCTCCTCCTCACTTATAGGCCCACTCAAATTCAACTGATCCTTATGCTCCAGATTACAACATACCCATTCACCCATTTCCCCTAACACCTCACAATTAACCCCCACTTTTTTCCCATGCATCTCATACCACGCATCCACATAGCAACCCATTCCCTCTGTTGACATGAGCACCTGCCCCTGACGATACCCCTCCAATTGCTTCTGGACCCTCAAGCTCATCATTTCCGCTGCTATACGGCATTTCCCCTGCTCTCTCAACACATATGCCAAAGGATAGTCACCCCATAAAACCTCATCGATTCCTCCCATGATTCACGCTGTATCAAAATCACAGTTTTGAATGTCCCTAATCAGTTGTTTAAAATCCTCAATCTCAGCCACCAGATACTCTCCCCACCCTCCCATATAGCATTCCTGCAGTTGACCTGCAAGGTAATGTAAAATACCATATTGAAATCACAACTCTTCCCTTCCCCACTTCTGATAAAAAACCCTCACCTTCCCCTTACCGACCGTGTCCCACCACTCAAGGATATCTACCCCCCCCCCCCCCGCAGCCATTTGCCCACCATCTCCTCCAAGCACTCTCCAAAGATTCCCTCCCACCCCCTGTGTGCAATAACCCAACATTCAACTTCCAATAACCCCTGAAATGCTTTGACAATCCCTCCCAATTCAAGTCCACCAGAACCCCTCTATGATCAGAGAAGCACAAACACTGCTTACCCTCACCCCGCGAGATACATAGATTTGATCAAGCCTCGCCACATAATCATGCCTAATAAACGTATGCATGAACCACCCACCTCCTCCCCTCTTACATCCACTACATTCACACCTCGCAACAGTTCCCCTAAATTAATACCCCGGAAAAAAAACCTTCTCCTAGGTTCTACGTCCTTACGTCGAACAATACATTTCCAATCACCTTCTAGAATCGTAATGACTGGCAGTGGTCTTAAATGGTACACAAGGACGTCCCTAAAGAACCTATTTTTGATGCCCATGTCTCCTTCTGCAGGCCCATACACCCCTGTGAAACCCACTTGAACCCTACCCCATGTACCATCCATCTGAACCACTCGCCCCTCCTCCCCTACCTCACATCTTTACAGAAGAAACGGGCTAGCTTCTTTAATTAACAATGCCACACCACCTTTCAATCATGCAGAGCAACCCATATACACATCATATCCATTAATCATTAACTCCCCAATGATTTATAATTATGTTCCTGTAGGAACACAAGGTCAGGTACATATCTCTTTAAAAATACCTCCAGACTCTTACATTTGTCTACTGACTTCAACCCGTTAACATTTAAAGTAATACACTTGAAGGATTCCATGGAGGCTTACCTTTAGACACCTTAACACTCTTAGAGCCTAGGTGAGCACCCCCACCTCTCCCCTACACCCCCCTGTGCCTTCCTCTTTCACATGCTCAACACACTTTGTTCCACTCATACCTTTACGGGTCACATCGTGCCATGCTTTCTTCCCAGACCTTTGCCCAGGAGTCAAAACGTCATCACCATCTGATATTACAGCTGCCCTCTTGCAAGAGCTACGATCTGCAACCATATCCTCCTCTAGGCTGTTAGCCCTGTCGACGTCCACTACCACATCCTATTCTACTTCCACGCCACACGTGTCCTGCCCGTTGAGGGCTCCTGCCCTTGCCTCTACATTCTCGGTATCCAAACCAGCATTGATTATCGTAGACTCCAGAATGTCCAGCAATTCATGCAAAGCCTCCTGAATGGATGCCTCTATTACATCCTGAGCAATCACAGATTCCTCATCGCTCATCGCCGACACCAAGCCTACGTCATCTCCAAATCTAGGTAGGGTCAAACATCCAGGAGACAACTCTGTCTCCCTCTACCTCCTCACTCCACATCCCCTGTGCCGGAGGCTCACGTTGCCGTAGTGTATGTTTGTTACTTCATTGCATCAACAGTCCTTGTACCAGCCGTTGGTCTTCCTCATCGCATAGGACTTTGCACAACGATGTGATCATATGTCACACATAGTCAACACGTATGCCTCTGACCCGTGTACATGATGAAAACTTGAGTATGAAAGTTCTCCATCATCACGTACGATGGTATAGGGTGCTTTAGGGACATTTCAAGGGAAAAAGTCCCATCTGGCATGCCAACAAGCTGCCCATCACGCCAACGTCCTAATGTCGCCAAATGAATTGTACCATAACGTCCAAAAACATTCCTTAAACTACTCTCATCAGCTTCAAAAGGGACATTACGCACCTTGATCCAAGTGTAAAACCTTGATACATCATGAATGCGGATATTAACGCCAGGGTTAACCGGCCTAACCACATCCTGGTACCTGGCCACCATATTTTCGTAAGTACTGCTCTGCCGGAATTTAACGAAAAGCCTTGAAATACCATTTAACGAGATGCCATAGAGCTCCTCGTTTGCGATGTCATACGTGTCCCTTAATATCGCCGTGGGCAAAAGATGGGTGTTCTGACTATTGAGCGAGCCCTTCACAAGTTCAATACAATGTTGACACACCTATGTCCACCTTCCGCCATTACAAAAGTACTGCCACCTGCCACCAAAGGTTTAGAGAGCAGCTCCACTGTCGTCCTCTCTACCCAACGGCTGAGAGACGAATACCTGTAAAATTACAGTAGCTTAGAACAATCAAGTTTAGTAAGGGGTTACTCCACTCAATATCTACCTGCACAATATGTTATATCCTACCATTAAGCACATAATCCTAACAGTGTGGCTGAAAAGGTGCACAGCCACGACCACCCAGTGCTTTATTCCTGAAATCGTGAGTATTGCAACTAGTATATATAAAGCCCTTACACACCCTTCCAACATCCAACCCCCCCCCCCCAGCATTGTTTCTCTTATAATTGAGTGCCACAATAATGTGCCTTGCATAGATTACTTAAAATACTATTATTAAATATTAAAAACGTGTGTCCCAAAAAACACAAACGCCTTAACAAATTAACACACCATTCGCCTGTGCATAAAGGAGAACAGGTATTTTGTTCCAGGTGTTAAACCATACCACTAAAGCCACTAATTTTTTACAACAATGCAAATATGCAGGGTCACAGCACCCCACAACTAATTTTGGTGAACAGAAATTAAATTTAACATGGGTATAAAATTAATAGTACTGTGCCTAACCCGAGATCCCAAGGTTTAGTTACCATGGTAAGAAAGGTTATCCTGTACGCAAGGAACATAACCATAGGTTAAACTAGTTTATCACATATCTCATTCATTCACATCATCCATTCCCCACACACTATCCACACAACTTTGCTGCTGAACCACCTTACCCTCATACATCCCTCAGATGGAGACCAACCCTTTGCCCGCCCCCTGGGTTCAAGAGGAGGCGACCCACAGTGAGATTCCAGTATCCCTCAGAGAAGTCGGTTGCCCACCGCCCCCTACACTTGTCTATTCCTACACATCGTTCTATAAAACCTCGCCGCTAACACTTTTATCCTCAAATCTCCCCTTACCTCCCTCATCCCCCAAGATACATAAAAATAATCCGCTATGACATACATTAAAGCCCTTCCCACATCCCTTGGCACCCCATTTACATCGATCAATAAAGCCCGTAGGAACGACCACCTCCCCCCGCCCAAAAGTCTGATAACACCCCCCATCCATAATCTCAACCCCTCCAAAAAGGGACAAAAAAATATCGCATGAAAAGCAGTTTTGACGTCCCCACAGTGCAAACATGAGGCCTCTCTTACAAGACCCATTTTACGTAGCTCTTTCTTAGAGGCCAAAATTCCCATAAGAAAACGATATACTAACTCCCTTACCCTGGCTGGTATCCTAAACAAGCCAAACTCCCTCCAAATGGTCTGCCAGTCATACGTTGGGTATACAGCGACCCGTTGTAAGACACCCTGACCCCCACACAATGCACCAACCTTTTTACCTTTAATTTGGACACCTGTCGTACAGTCAATAAAAACCTCAACATGTCCTCACAATCCCTCAAATCCCTACCACACCGCCATCTGTATGCATCCTCCATCACCCTGCCCACCCTAACACCCCGGTCCCCCCCAGCCCGAATATACCTTTGTTTAATGTATATACTCATTACTCTAGGACCCAACGCCAACAGGCCGAGACCCCCCTCGTCGCACATCCATCATTACCACATCTTTACATAACCATGCCCTCCCAAACTCCCACACATACCTTAAAACCCTCCTCTGGATTTCCACAATGTCTTGTACACTTAAAGGAAACACATCTGCCACCCCCCACACCTTACTGTAGACCAAGACTCTCTGCAGTAACACTACATATCTGGCAATTAAGTTTCTAAGCCTACCCAAACCCCTGCTCGTAACTAATTCCGAATTCACCCTCCTGCATTCTTGCATCTCTGCCATGTACCATACCCCGCAAACCCTAATTCTGTCTACTACTATCGATCCCAACGCCTCCCCCAAGCTCCCTCCCATCCAATTCCCCACCTCTAATAGTCTCGACTTCATTAAATTAACTCTCATACACGTAGCATCCCCAAATATCTGAATTACTCCACCAACCATCCGTAGATCTTCCTCACCCATTACCAGTACAGTAGTATCATCCACATACCCAACAATACCCCCCGTGCAATCCCCCCTCATCCCCTGTCTATTCATCACCTCATCCACAAGCCCATAGAAAGGATTCTGCACACAGGCAAACAGCAACTGAGAGAGCGGACAACCCTGCCGCAAACCTCTCTCCATCAGAACCGGGTCCCCCAACCTCCCATTAACCTGTACCCTCACTACTGCTCCCTCATACAAGGTTTGCACCCATCTCACCCCCCCCCCCAAAAAAAAAAACCCAACTTCTCCAAACAAACTCTTAAGAAATCCCTGTTCACGCAGTCATACGCATTATCCCAATCTAAACCGAGTATTCACTCTCTGGAACAGCTCTCAATAAATTTCTTTATGTGATTATGCCCATCCCTCGTACTTCTTCCCGGGATGCCATACTGTCCCCAATGTATCACTGATCCTAGAACCTTCAGTCTATTGCCCAGAATTTTAGCAAAAATTTTATAATCGGAAAACATTAATTTAAGGACATCGCTCTGTAATCACTCAGTACTTTCCCCTCCTTCTTCTTCGGCACTCTGTAATCACTCAGTATTTTCCCCTCCTTCTTCTTCGGCACTAACACAATGATCCCGGTTTTCTGTAACTTCCCCATCCTCCCACTGCTCAACATGTAATTCAAGACCTCCACCAAACCATGCCTAATACCTCCCCAATAAGCTCTATAAAAATCTTTTGGTATCCCATCTATGCCCAGCGTTTTAACCTGGCTTATCTCATAAACCACCACCTCCTCCTTCACCTCACTAATACTACCCTCCAACATTTCCTTTTCCTGTTGTCCTAATACAATATTACTCCCCCATGTCCCCAAAAAACTCCTCCCTGACGTCTCCCCCTCTCCTCCTCCATTTCTCCCTAAACCAATAATCTGCATAAACACTGATGCTGTCCGTATTGGTAAGGTCTTGCCCCACTACATAACCTCTCCCCCCCCCCCCCAGAACCGACCACTAGATGCGCTATGGTAGTAACCATCTGCCTTTCCTTAAATTCTCTCAGGACGTAACCTGACGGTCTGTCACCCTTCAATACCTCCTCCAACCCTGCTCTAACTCTAATTTCTTTAAACCTTTCATTATGTATCTCTGCAATCCGACTCCTTAGACCAACCACATCCCCTCTCATACCTTCCCTCCCCCCCTCCATAACAATCATTCAGTTGTCCCTCTAGGTAGATCTGCAAACCATACCATCACTGCACCTGTTCCCTGCCACGTACCCTGAAAAACTCTGCAATCCCTATATTAGCCCTCATCTCCCACCAGTCAAGCAAATCCATCTCCCCATCTCTAGCATCCCAGAAAAGCTTCCACCAGTCCTTGAAGGATGAGCCTTCATCCCCCTCCTGCAGGAGCCTCACATTCAATTTCCAATACCCAGCATACATGCACACTATACCATCCACCCTTAGATCAGCTATCACAGCCCTATAGTCCGAAAAACCCACATCGAAAGTCCTCACCCTCTCCACACCTATCCCCTGCATGACATAAAAATCCTATCTAACCATGCCTCATAACCCCTGTGAACGAACGTGTGCTCTATTCCATACCACCCCCCTCCCCACTACATCTACAACTTCTGTGTCCTTTAACACGTCCCTTAGAGCACCCAATACACATCTCGCCCCCTCAGTATCGCATTCCCATACCTAATCACACAATTCCAATCACCCCCAATCACTGTTATGGAAGGTAAACCCCGCAAATAATACATCAACACATCCTGGACAGAATCGACTTTCACCCTAACATTGTTGATTGCCGGCATGTAAACACCTATGAAACATACCCTCCCCACCCCCCAATACCCATCCACCATTACGACACTACCCCTCTCCCCTCCTCCAAACCCATGATGTGCAATGGGCTGGTCTCTTTTACTGCCACTGCCACCTCTCCTTTCAATTGCAAAGTATTGCTGATAAACAGGTTATAACCCTGCAAATGCAGTTCACACCATAACCTATGGTTATGCTTCTGAAAAAAGAATACATCTACATCAAACCTTAAAATCCATTCTAACCAAACCCTTTTGACCTCAGTTTTAAGACCATGTAAATTTATTGTGACACACCTGAACTTTCCAGGAAAGGCGGCTTAGCCCTATGCCGCTGAGGCTTACTCAATCATGTTACCCGTACCATCTTTATCGTTCTTCCTAACCTGTCCACCAACCCCCCATTGCCCTCCCCCCATCGGACTTTCCCGGTACACCCCTCCCCTGCTTGCCTTCTCCACCACAGCTGCCCATGCCTTCTTTCCAGGCCTCTGCCCAGGTGTAAGGACCTTGTCCATTTTGGACGCTCCCGCAGTTCGTTTGCGTGAGCTACCATTCACACACACATATCTACCTCATGCGAGTCCTCCTGATGAACCACCACCAACATTTCCCTCTCCTTTCCATCCTTAGGCAAGGCCTCTACCTGTCCCTGCTGCCCATCCAGCTGCTGCACTACACATAACCTCCCGGCTCCATCCTCACTGGCCTCCGGCTCTTCCAAAAACTCCTGCAGCACTACTTCCAACATCCTCTCTCCTGAGTAATCTCTTCCACATCCACTGTTCCCTCAGGCTTCAAGAAGCTCTCCCTTGTTACCTCCGGGAGGGTGACACACGTCCCCAACACCTCTTCCACTCTCTCCACCTCCTCACTCCATAGATCCATCCTCCGTCCATCCGAAACACCCAACTCCACGTCCACGTTACACGGCTGCTGGTCCACTGTCGATGATGTCGCCATCCTAGGGGCCTGCCTTCGGGTACATTGCGCCGCCATATGCTCGTAAGAGTCATATAATCAGCATGTTGTCCTTTGCCCTGCATAGTGGACGAATTCCTGGGTCAACGCAACATACGACGGTATTGGCTGCTTCAATGACATCTTTAAGGTGTAGGATCCCTCTGGCAGCCCTGCATACGGGCCGTCCCTCCACACCCCCATACTAGCCGAATGAACAATTCCATAACTGCTGAAGGCATCCTGAATTCCATACGACGTTGCCTCAAATGGTACATTCCGTACCTTTACCCATGTGTAATACTTCGAGACGTCATGTAGGCACACCTCCACTGTCGAATTCACACTCATCTGTCTTTCTTGGAATTCATCCACAATACATCCGCAATACAAAGATCCGTGTCATTCCATTAAGGGCCACACCATACAATTCATCGTTAGGTATCCCGTAGACGTCCCTGATGATGCCTGGTAGCAGTACATTCATTGTCGCACTGCTTAATGTCCCTTGGACCAACTCGATATGGACAGTGTTTAATCGCTGACTCATACGATCCGCCATCTTGATGCTTAAGTGAATTGTGTTGTGACGATTCTTTTATGTACATAGCAGTCTCAAGTCATATGTTGTGAGCTGTGTTAACAGATGCTATTGCCACAAAGTTCATGTATTGTTATATGTGTTAGGGATGTACTGTAGCTTTTTGCCTACAGCCACATGGCTATTTTACAATACTTTATAACTCTTTGTATTGTGTAATGTTTTAAATAAAATATAATAAAAAAGATGTGGCTGAAGAATGAATTTGGCGGAGGAAGCAATGCACGAAGAATTGTTTTAAGAGCCCATCTCCGTGATTATTAACTTTGTTGCAAATATTATTCCACTTTGACACATATTTGTAATTAAATTTCGCAACTTTTACATGGTTAGTTTGTATTCATCCATTTGTAATGACGAAGCGTCATTGAGAAACCTCATTTGATACAGGATATATTTGATAACTAGACTAGAACTATAAGTAACAACCTGTTATAAAACCAGAAAAAGGCTATTTATTAGAAATGGATCAATAAACTGACCAAGTATTCTATGGAGATATCTATGGTATTAGATATAGCATTTTGTAACAGTGTGTATGTGATCAAGCCTGTGTGGGTGCGTGTGTTGTGTGTGTGTGTGTTTGTGTGTGTGTGTGTGTTTGTGTGTGTGTAATCATGTAACGATTATTGTTGCTTAGGTAATAGAGATTAATTGTTTAAGAGAGAAAACGAGATTAAAGGTGAGTGAGCTACGAAGAGTATAATTAAGCCTTGAGGCTACTTGCTGACTACACTGTAGTTCCCCTATTTCAATTTTTTTTTCTTTTAGTGTTTCCTATTGAGGTTCAGTTTCATATGTTTGTATTATTTTCACTAAGTTAAATTTTGAAAATACTTGAGAATTTTCTGATTTCTTCGGATATTTAAAAAAAAATGTTATTTATTTTTCCTTATAATTGTTTACTTCACATTTCACTGTTTTCTTCTCAGAATTTTTAATTAATTTTCTTCTTACTGTTTTCTGTTTAATGACTTATTCATTCTTCATCTTCGTCCATCGTCATCTATGTTGATTTTCTTACCAATTCTTCCCTTTCTTCTTCTTCTTTAATCATTTTTTCATCATCTTCATCTTTTACTTTTCTTTTTTATCTTCTTTCTTCATTACTTTTTCCACATTATGTACGAATATGTCTTTTTTTTTTTTAATTTTCCTTCTGTCTTCAGCTTTCCGTTTTCATTATCGTTCACCATCTTCCTCCATTATTTTTCCTTCCATAGTCCTCATCTTCTATACTTATTACTTTCCTTCTAGATCTATTAAAAACACAGGTGATAATGTAATGGCAGATAGCATCCTGTCGTCAACATGTCAACAAGCAAACAAACTTAGCGTAGAATGGTGAGAGTTTTTTCTTTCTTTTTGGGTTTTTCGACCTCGGTGCGAATCAGCCGATGTGTTAAAATATATATGTATATAAATGCAGAACAGTCACTGTGAAAGAATTTCTCTATTCTTTCACAGTGGTTGTTTTGCATATTCTGATATGACATGTTTACTGTGATCTTATTGCGCGCGCACGCACACACACACACACACACACACACACACACACACACACCCACACACACACACACACACACACCCATATATATATATATATATATATATATAGATATATATATATATATATATATATATATATATATACATATATATATACATATATATATATATGTGTGTGTGTGTGTGTGTGTGTGTGTGTGTGTGTGTGTGTTTGTGTGTGTGTGTGTGTATGTGTGTGTGTGTTTATGTGTGTGTGTGTGTGTGTACATAGTTCTAGCTGCTCAGACAACTTATGTTCCAAATAGGGAAATCAGATCAAACAAAAGTGATCCTAAATGGATAAACAATATCCATTTAGGATCATTTAGGTCAAAAAAGAGGTATATATAGGCGAATCAAAAGAGGAGAGGAGCAGTTAAGAAATAAATACATTCAGTTGAAGAGAGAAATAAAAAAGGGAATAAGAAAAGGAAAAAGAGATTATGATGTTAAAGTTGCAAGGGAATCGACGATTAACCCAAAAGGATTCTTTCAGGTATACAGAAGTAAGATTAGGGATATGATAGGCCCACTCAAAAGTTACTCGGGTCAGCTCACCAACAGTGATAAGGAAATATGTAGAAATATTAACACTTACTTCCTCTCAGCTTTTACACAGGAAAATACTAGCGATATTCCAGAAATAATAAATTATATAGAACAGTATGATAAACTATGCACGATTAATGTCACAACTGACATGTTCCTTAAACAAATAGATAAATTAAAACCTTAGAAATCCCTGGGTCCTGATGAGCCGTATGCAAGGATTCTAAAGGAATGTAAAGAGGAATTTAACAAACCTTTTGCTAATCTTTTCAACTTATCACTGCAAACAGGCATAGTGCCTGACAAGTGGAAAATGACAAATGTGATATCTATTTTCAAAGCATTAGACGGGTCCTTAACTTCGAACTATAGCCTAACCTCCATAGCGTGGAAATTTATGGAATCAATAATTGCCGAGGCAATTCGTTGTCATCTTGGAAAGCATAAATTGATCAGCGAATCTCAGCACGGTTTTACATAAGGGCATTCCTGCCTTACGAATTTATTAATTTTTTCACTAAGGTGTTTGAGGAGGTAGATCATGGTAATGAATATGATACTGTGTATATGGACTTCAGTAAGGCTTTTGATAGAGTCCCACATCAGAGACTACTGAGGACAATTATAAATCTGAGTGGGGAAGCGTCAAAGGTCAGTGTTGGGCCCCTTATTGTTCACAATCTACATAGACGACACAGATGATGGAATATATAGCGATATAGGCAAGTTTACTGATAACACGAATATAGGCCGCGGAATTCAGTCTGACGAGGACATTACAGCACTCCAGGAAGATTTGAATAGACTTATGCAGTGGTCGGAGAAGTGGCAGATGCAGTTTGATGTAGACAAATGCAAAGTTCTAAACATTGTACAGGAAAATAGCCATGCCACATACAAACTATATAATGTAGATTTTAATATTACTGATTGTGAAAAGGATTTGGGAGTTCTGGTTAGCAGCAATCTAAAACAAGACAACCGTGCATAAGTGTTCGCAATACAGCAAGCAGCATCCTTGGCTTCCTATCAAGAAGCATAAATAATAGGAGTCCTCAGGTTGTTATTCAACTCTATATAGTCATGGTTAGGCCTAATTTAGATTATGCTGCACAGTTCTGGTCACCGTATTGCAGAATAGATATAAATGTTCTGGAAAACGTGCATAGGAGAATGGCAAAGTTGATCACATGTATTAGTAATCTTCCCTATGAGGGTAGACTGAGGCTCCTGAATTCGCACTCTCTAGAAAGGCGTAGAATTAGGGAAGATATGATTGAGGTGTATAAATAGAAAACAGGAGTAAATAAAAGGAATGTAAATAGCGTGCTAAAATTATCTAGCCAAGACCGGACTCTCGGCAAAGGTTTTAAGTTGAAGAAAATCAGATTGAGGAAGGATATAGGAAAGCACTAGTTTGATAATAGAGTTGTGGATGAGTGAAACAAACCCCTGAGTACCGTTATAGAAGCTAAGACGTTGTGTAGCTTTAAAAATAGGTTGGATAAATACATAAGTGGGTGTGGATGGGTGTGAGTCGGACCTGACTAGCTTGTGCTAGTAGGTTTGATGTTATGCTTCTTCGTTAAGTGAATGTTACCTAACGTGACTAGGTTGGGTCATTGGACCTGCCTCGAACGGGCCAGTAGGCCTGCTGCAGTGTTCTTTCTTTCTTATGTTCTTAAATGTATATATATATATATATATATATATATATATATATATATATATATATATATATATATATATATATATATATATATATATATATATGTTCCTACATGATTTTAAATTTCTTTTATATTCTCTTATCAAGTCTTATAAATACTCTCTCTTATCAACACTCCTTTCACCTCCTGTTGCATAAAACTTACTATGATTCACGTCTCCCATCTCAATGTTACTCTAATGAACACAATTTTGAAATGAAACACTCGTTCAAATTTCTTTTTTTCCATAATTGTTCGTTTATTATTAAAGAAACTCAACTCTATGTCTTTCAGATATACGCGTTATAATCTCAGTTTTTCCTTCCCACTGAGGAACATCCACTAGAATTTAAACAATTTGTTTTTAAAAGTTCCAATTCTTATATTTTAAGCAAATTTATTCAGAAGAACCGGGCAACCAGAACCTAGTTTCCGGCATTTTAATCACCTACAACACACACAGCAAACAGGATAAATTTCTAATCTTACTACCCATGGATTTCAAAAGGAAACACTACAAGGGTAAAAAATATTAAGGAATACTGACAATATCAACGGTAAGTGTGTAATGAATGTAAATAGAAGCCTGTAATTTTCATCTTATTTTATGAGTTAGTGAAAGATTAGAAATCGTAATAATTAAATAATATGTCCCAAACTACTGGTTTTATATAACTGTTTTTACATAAAAAAAATCTGTACATAGTAGAAAATATTGAAAGACAGAAAAGAAAGGCAAGAAATGATAAGGAAACATTTGCAGTTGAAATGATAAACTAGGTAAGGAACTCTCTTTGTTACAGCAATAAAGAGAAAAGGAGAACAGAGAAAATATTATCAACAAAAAGACTGGTTGATAGCTGCAATAAGGTTAATGAGGAAGACGTGAATTATATGGCTAACAAAGGTTTAAAAACTAATAACGTAAATTTATAGAAGACGGGACATCAAGAGCAAAAGATCTATTCAAGTAACTACAAAGAGGTAATTACAAATAGTTAATTACATATGCAAAATTATAATAGATAATTATAGTGTACCCGACAAGGTGACATACAGACCTTTCGTATCGAACGGAGTATCAGGAGAGTTAACCCAGGTCTTAAACCCACGTCTTAAACACACGTCTTAAACCCACGTCTTAAACACACATGTAAGCCCTGGTAACGTTTTTAACCACACACAGACACACTCACACACATACACGCGCACACACATACACACACACACACACACACACACACACACACACACACACACACACACACACACACACACACACACACACACACACACAAACACACAAGCACATAAACATATATATATATATATATATATATATATATATATATATATATATATATATATATATATATATATATATATATATATATATATTTTTATATATATATTTTTTTTTTTTTTTTTTTTTTTTTTTTTCAACAAGTCGGCCGTCTCCCACCGAGGCAGGGTGACCCAAAAAAGAAAGAAAATCCCCAAAAAGAAAATACTTTCATCATCATTCAACACTTTCACCACACTCGCACATTATCACTGTTTTTGCAGAGGTGCTCAGAATACAACAGTCTAGAAGCATACACATATGAAGATACACAACATATCCCTCCAAACTGCCAATATCCCAAAACCCCTCCTTTAAAGTGCAGGTATTGTACTTCCCATTTCCAGGACTCAAGTCCGACTATATGAAAATAACCGGTTTCCCTGAATCCCTTCACTAAATATTACCCTGCTCACACTCCAACAGATCGTCAGGTCCCAAGTACCATTCGTCTCCATTCACTCCTATCTAACACGCTCACGCACGCTTGCTGGAAGTCCAAGCCCCTTGCCCACAAAACCTCCTTTACCCCCTCTCTCCAACCCTTTCGAGGACGACCCCTACCCCGCCTTCCTTCCCCTATAGATTTATATGCTTTCCATGTCATTCTACTTTGATCCATTCTCTCTAAATGACCAAACCACCTCAACAACCCCTCTTCTGCCCTCTGACTAATACTTTTATTAACTCCACACCTTCTCCTAATTTCCACACTCCGAATTTTCTGTAAAATATTTACACCACACATTGCCCTTAAACAGGACATCTCCACTGCCTCCAACCGTCTCCTCGCTGCTGCATTTACCACCCAAGCTTCACACCCATATAAGAGTGTTGGTACTACTATACTTTCATACATTCCCTTCTTTGCCTCCATAGATAACGTTTTTTGACTCCACATATACCTCAAAGCACCACTCACCTTTTTTCCCTCATCAATTCTATGATTAACCTCATCCTTCATAAATCCATCCGCCGACACGTCAACTCCCAAGTATCTGAAAACATTCACTTCTTCCATACTCCTCCTCCCCAATTTGATATCCAATTTTTCTTTATCTAAATCATTTGACACCCTCATCACCTTACTCTTTTCTATGTTCACTTTCAACTTTCTACCTTTACACACATTCCCAAACTCATCCACTAACCTTTGCAATTTTTCTTTAGAATCTCCCATAAGCACAGTATCATCAGCAAAAAGTAACTGTGTCAATTCCCATTTTGAATTTGATTCCCCAAAATTTAATCCCACCCCTCTCCCGAACACCCTAGCATTTACTTCCTTTACAACCCCATCTATAAATATATTAAACAACCATGGTGACATTACACATCCCTGTCTATGTGTGTGTGTGTGTATATATATATATATATATATATATATATATACATATATATATATATATATATATATATATATATATATATATATATATATATATATATATATATATATATATATATATATACATGTATATATATCGTGCCGAATATGTAAAACTGGTCAATTAGCAAGAACTCATTTAAAATTAAGTCCTTTCTAAAATTTTCTCTTATAAGTTTAAAGATATGTTTTTTTCATTAATGTTAATGTAACAGTTTTTAATTTTGCACCAAAAGGAACTTAGAAAACTTACCTAACCTTATTATGACAAGAACAATTTATTTTAGCCTAACGCAACTAAATATATTTTAGATTTGTTTACAATAATTTAATACTAAACAAACACAGTGAAATATATTTTTTTCGTTAGGTTCAGAATGATTTTGGCGAAATTATTGCACACACAAATTTTCGCTTGTCCTATATGGCAAGATGAGCGTTGCTATTTAAGCCAAGATCGCAAATTCTGCCTATTCGGCACGACATATATATATATATATATATATATATATATATATATATATATATATATATATATATATATATATATATACACACAAGGAATTCGCGAGAGCAGGCGAAATATACACAAACACTGATCTCTGGCTGAAGGAGACCCGAACCTACGAACCTTAGGACAAGGTACGCAGTGCTTTACCAATCTACCCACATTGGACAATACCTTGCGCTACACGTTTGATCCAAGCCAGCCAGCTTTCAGGGAGAAGGCTTACAGCTTTTCATCTCATCCCCGGCATGCATCAGCCTTACTAGAGATTTGAACAATGCAAGGAATATATATACATATATATATATATATATATATATATATATATATATATATATATATATATATATATATATATATATATATATGCAAGGAATTCGCGAGAGCAGGCGAAATATACACAAACACTGATCTCTGCCTGAAGGAGACTCGAACCTACGAACCTTAGGACAAGGTACGCAGTGCTTTACCAATCTACCCACACTGGACAATACCTTCACGTGTAGCTTGCGCTACACGTTTTGATCCAAGGCAGCCAGCTTTCAGGGAGAAGGCTTACAGCTTTTCATCTTATATATGTACATATATATATATATATATATATATATATATATATATATATATATATATATATATATATATATATATATATATATATATATATATATACAAAACATACACACACACTCAGACACATATACACATAGACAAATCTAACTTAACACATTAGCTCATAAATCCCTCACCACACACACACATTTTTACGATAAGCTGAAGCAGCTAGAAGATCCCAACAGGATAAAAACAAGATGGGATCTCAAAAGGGAGGACGGAAAGGCAAGGGAATCGATGATGGCTGGTCGGAAAAGGAAGAATGGGTAGTATGGCTCAAGAACAAAATGGAACAACAAGGGGAAAAAAGGTTAAACGCACTTTGCAATAATATGGTAGAGCAAACATCTGCAGAGAGCAAGAAGTGGGTATCACGAGCTGTAGTAGCTGAGGCAAAGATACAGAGACTGGAGGAAGAAATGGATGTGCTGAAGCAGAATCTAAAGATGAGGTCCGAAAGGAGCAAGATGACTGAAATGGGACCATCAGCAAGCAGCAAGGGGACTGAAGGATAGGATGGAGCTAAGCATTCTTTTGCAGCAGTAATATCAGGCCGTCAAGATATCTGGGAGATGATTAGGGAAACAGCAAAGAAGATGCTTACATCATATCCAGAGATACAGAGGGAAAAGAAATGGGAAGAGGAGAGGGAGAAGTCAATAATTATTCATGGGCTTCAGGTGCCTGAAGGGCAGACCTATGTAAACAGAGATCAAGAAAGTCATTGGAATAACAGGAAAGAGGGACATGTCTCAGGTAAAAATTTTTCACAGACTTGGAGGGGTATTCGAAGAAAAAAATCGACCAATCAAATTGACATTCAAGACAGATGTGGTACAGAACAGGATACTACACCAGAAACCACTGTTAAAGGACTCTCCAGATTATCAAAAAGTGTACCTCACTCTAGACAGAACACGAAAGGAAAGGGAACAACTGAAAGCGAGAGCAAGACAAAACCAGTGGAAGGAAAGAGAGACAGAACAGGCAATGACAGACAGGAAAGCTCAGCCTTTGGGGGAACATCAAACACAAATGCTTACAGAAACCTCTCAACCCCTGTCACCACATATCAACCAAACACAGTAAACAGAAAAGAACCTCACTCCATAACCACCCCCTCTCCCCAAGCACTAATTCCACAATCACAACAGTCTCCCATAATATTCTGCCCTGTCTCCCCTCCTCCCAGCCTGCATCTTCCTCTTCCATCTCCCAAAATACAGTAATGAAAAGGAAGCTAAAGGTATGGTACACCAATGCAGATGGAATAACAAATAAGAGTGAAGAGTGGCAAGAACGCATCATTGATGCATCACCTGACATCATAGCACTAACAGAGACAAAACTTACAGGGATGATAACAGATGCAATTTTTCCACCTGGATATCAGATTATGAGGAAAGACAGAGAGAACAGAGGAGAGGGAGGAGTAGCATTGCTCATTAAAAAACATTGGTATTTTGAGGAGATGGGAGGAATGGAACGAAGGGAAACAGACGACTTCATTGTAGGAGCACTTCAAACTGGGGATCCAAAGGTGATGATAGCAGTGTTGTATAACCCACCACTTAACAGCAGGAGAACAAGAGAAGAGTATGATGTGTGCAATAGGGCAATGGTGGATACACTAGCTGAAGTGGCCAGGAGGGCTCATATGGGTAGGACAAACTTGCTTATAATGGGGGATTTCAATCATAAAGAGACTGACTGGGAAAACCTAGAGCCACATGGGGGACCAGAAACATGGAGGGGTAAGATGTTGGAGACTGTATTGGAGAACTTCATGCACCAACATGTTAGAGATACAACCAGAGAAAGAGGAGAGGATGTTGCAGCAAGGCTAGATCTCATATTCACCTTAAATAGTTCTGCCATAGGGGATATCACCCACGAGAGACCCCTTGGCACTAGTGATCATGATGTCCTGAGTTTTGAATATCTTGTAGAGTTAACAGTGGAGAACGCAGCAGCACAAGAACAAAGAGAGAAACTGAACTACAAAAAAGGGGACTACATACGAATGAGAAGTTTCCTGCATGAAGTGCAGTGGGAAAGAGAGCTAGATGGAAAGGCAGTAAATGAAATGATGGAAATAGTAACCACTATGTGCAGGTATGCAGAGGAAAGGTTCATACCAAAGGGCAACAGAAAAAATGGTAAGACCAGAGTAAGCCCATGGTTTAATTGGAGGTGTAAAGAGGCCAAAGCCAAGTGTGCGAGAACATGGAAAAGGTATAGAAGGCAAAGGACTCATGAAAACAAGGAGCTGAACAGAAGAACCAGACACAAATATGCAGGGATAAGGAGAGAGGCCCAGAGGCAATACGAGAACGACATAGCATCAAAAGCCAAATCTGAACCAAAGTTGTTATACAGTCACATTAGGAGAAAAACAACAGTCAAGGACCAGGTAATCAGGCTGAGGAAAGAAGGAGGGGAGCTCACGAAGAGTGACCAAGAAGTATGTGATGAACTAAACAAAAGATTTAGAGAAATATTTACAACAGAGTCAGGAATACTTCCAGCAAACTGTGGAGGTAGGGTGCACCAGCAGGTGCTGGACACAACACACATAACCAAGGTAGAGCTGAAGAAACTGCTAGACGAACTCGATACTTCAAAGGCGGTGGGTCTAGATAACATATCTCCATGGATACTGAGGGAGGGAGAAGAGGAACTGTGTGTGCCACTAGCGGCAATCTTCAGTAAATCTATCGAAACTAGGCAGTTGCCTGAGGCGTGGAAGACAGCACATGTAGTTCCAATTTTTAAGAAAGGGGACAGACAGGCAGTGTTAAACTACAGACCAGTGTCGCTGACTTGTGTAGTATGTAAATTCATGGAAAAGATTATCAAGAGAAGAGTGGTGGAACACATTGAAAAGATTGGGCTCATACATGACAGTCAGCATGGCTTCAGAGAAGAGAAATCCTGTGTCACAAATCTACTTGAGTTCTACGATAAGGTAACAGAAGTAAGACAGGAGAGAGAGGGATGGGCAGATTGCATCTTTTTAGACTGCAAGAAGGCTTTTGACACAGCACCACACAAGAGACTGGTGCAAAAATTAGAGCAGGCAGGAATAATGGGAAAAGTACTGCAATGGATCAGGGAATACCTGACAGGAGGGAAACAACGAGTGTTGGTACGTGCTGAAGTGTCGGAGTGGGCGCAGGTGTCGAGTGGGGTTCCACAAGGTTCAGTCCTAGGCCGGTGCTCTTTCTTGTATAAGTGAATGATATGGTGGAAGGAACAGATTCAGAAGTGTCACTGTTCGCTGATGATGTGAAACTGATGAAGAGAATACAAGTGGGCTAGGACCAGGTAAGATTACAAGGGGATCTGGACAAACTATAAGTATGGTCCGACAAATGGCTTCTGGAGTTTAACCCCAATAAGTATAAGGTCATGAAGATTGGGGAAGGACACAGGAGACCGCAGACGGAGTACAGATTAGGAAACCAACAGCTGCAAACGTCAATTAAAGAAAAGGATCTTGGGATAAGCATTATAACGAACATGTCCCCTGAGGCACACATCAATCAAATAATTGCTGCAGCAGATGGAAGATTGGCAAACTTGTTATTGACGTTTAGACATCTGAGTAAGGAGTCATTCACGACATTGTACACAGTGTACGTAAGGCCTATACTGGAATATGCAGCGCCATTATAGAACCCTCACTTAGTCAAACAAGTCACGAAATTGGAGAAAGTGCAAAAATTTGCAACACGATTAGTCCCGGAACTAAGGCGTATGTCTTATGAGGAGAGGTTAAGGGAACTCAACCTGATGGCAGTGACTAGAGGATAGGAGGTATAGAGGGGACATGATAACAACGCATAAAATACTGAGAGGCATTGACAAGGTGGACAGGGATAGAATGTTTCAGAGATGGGATACAGAAACAAGGGGACACAGTTGGAAGCTGAAAACCCAGATGAGTCATAGGGAGGTTAGGAAGTATTTCTTTAACCTTAGAGTTGTCAGGAATTGGAATGTTTTGGAGAGTGAAGTAGGGGAAGCAAGTTCTATAAATAGCTTTAAGAAGAGGTATGGCAAAGATCACGGAGCAGGGAGAGAGTGAATTAGTATCGACCAGTGAAGTGGCGGAATCAGGAGCTATGACTCGACCCCTGCAACCACATATAGGTGAGTACATATAGGTGAGTACGCTCACACACACAGACACAGACACAGCACAGACACAAACACACACAAACACAGACACACACACAGGAGCCAGGAGCTCGGACTCGACCCCCGCAACCTCAACTAGGTGAGTACACACACACGCAGACACACACAAAGAATTGGGAGGCACAAGTCGAAACTGCAGTAGCCAAGATAAGGGTCCTAGAAGTTGAGATAAATAGGCTGAAGCGAGTTACAGGGGCAGTGACCAGAGAAGACACAGCATATGAAGCTGCGAGGCCGAACAGGAAGGAAGGAATTATGAATTATGCTAAGGTCATATCAGTCTGCCAAGGAGGACCAAGGAGTGAAAGGGAAGATCAGCTGGTTGCAGATGGAGAGGGTGATAGGTCGAATGCTGAGGCACAACCAGGCTATCAAGAGCCACTGGAAAAATCAAGGGAGAAACTGACCACATACAGGCAGGATCCAGAGTCACAGAGGGTGAGGCAATGGGAGGAAGAAAGGGCAAAATCAGTGTTTATCCATGGGCTTCAGGAGAGAGAGGAAAGGACACACACTGAAAGGCAGCAGGAAGAAAGAAAGGAGATTGAGAAAATCATCACGGAAATAGGTGAAGAGATGGACGAGATTGTAAATTTTCAGAGAATAGGGGGGTACTCGAAGGGGAGAAACCGACCAATCAAGCTGATTCTCAGGACGGAAACAGTGCGGAACAGGATCCTCCAAGAGAAACCACGATTGAAATACTCGGAAGAGTACAAGAGGGTGTTCCTAGACAGAGACAGAACAAAATCAGAACTACAGCAGCTGAGGGAGAGGACAAAAAAGCGAAAGGAGCTAGGAAAAGAGACAAGGAGGGAACCAGCAGAGGTCAGTCAGAGCAGAACAGAACAGCAAGGGCAAGCACACACACAACTACTCTCAGAACCATACAACCTATCACACCATCCCAACACACACTACAATCCATACCCACAGCCTCCACCCAACACCGAGCTATAGAATCCCACAGTATGCCACCAGGTCTCCCACCCTCACAGGCCCCCCAAACCACAGTGTTGGAAAGGAAACTGAAGGTATGGTACACAAACGCTGATGGAATAACAAATAAGTGGGAGGAGTGGCATGAAAGAGTCAAAGAAGCATCACCGGACATCATAGCTCTCACAGAAACCAAGCTTACAGGTATGATAACAGATGCTATCTTTCCAACGGGATACCAAATCCTGAGGAAAGACAGAGGGAACAGGGGGGGTGGAGGAGTGGCGTTGCTGATCAAAAATCGCTGGAATTTTGATGAGCTGGAGAGAGGAGACAGCGGAGAAGAAAGTGATTACATAGTGGGAACACTTCACTCTGGAGGTCCCAAGGTGGTAATAGTAGTGATGTATAACCCACCACAGAACAGCAGGAGGCCAAGGTAAGAGTACGACGAGAGCAATAGAGCGATGGTTGACACACTGGCTAGAGTGGCCAGAAGAGCTCATGCATGCAGGGCAAAGCTCCTGATCATGGGTGACTTTAACCACAAGGAGATCGATTGGGAGAACTTGGACCCACATGGGGGCCAAGATACATGGAGGGCTAAGATGATGGAGGTGGTACTGGAAAACTTCATGTGCCAACACGTAAGGGACACTACAAGAGAGAGAGGAGAGGATGAACCAGCAAGGCTGGACTTAGTATTCACCTTGAGTAGTGCAGATATCGAGGAAATCACATATGAAAGACGCCTTGGGGCCAGTGACCATGTGGTTTTAAGCTTCGAATATACAGTAGAGCTACAAGTGGAGGGAGAAGCAGGAAGGCCAGGACGAATGAAGCCAAACTACAAGAAAGGGGACTACACAGGAATGAGGAACTACCTGAACGGGGTTCAGTGGGACAGAGAACTGGCAGGGAAGCCAGTTAATGAGATGATGGAATATGTAGCAACAAAATGCAAGGAGGCTGAGGAGAGGTTTGTACCCAAGGGTAACAGGATTAATGAAAAAGCCAGGATGAGCCCATGGTTTACCCAAAGGTGCAGGGAGGCAAAAACCAAGTGTGCTAGGAAATGGAAGAAATATAGAAGGCAAAGGACCCAGGAGAATAAGGAGAACAGTCGTAGAGCCAGAAACGAATATGCACAGATAAGAAGGGAGGCCCAAAGGCAATATGAAAATGACATAGCAGCGAAAGCCAAATCTGACCCGAAACTGTTGTACAGCCACATCAGGAGGAAAACAACAGTCAAGGACCAGGTAATCAGGCTAAGGAAGGAAGGAGGAGAGACAACAAGAAATGACCGTGTAGTATGTGAAGAACTCAACAAGAGATTCAAAGAAGTGTTTACAGAGGAGACAGAAGGGACTCCAGAAAGACGGAGAGGTGGGGCACACCACCAAGTGCTGGACACAGTGCACACAACCGAGGAAGAAGTGAAGAGGCTTCTGAGTGAGCTAGATACCTCAAAGGCAATGGGGCCAGATAACATCTCCCCATGGGTATTGAGAGAGGGAGCAGAGGCGCTATGTGTACCCCTAACAACAATATTCAATACATCTATCGAAACAGGGAGATTGCCTGAGGCATGGAAGACAGCAAATGTAGTCCCAATCTTTAAAAAAGGAGACAGACATGAAGCATTAAACTACAGACCAGTGTCACTGACATGTATAGTATGCAAAATCATGGAGAAGATTATCAGGAGAAGAGTGGTGGAACACCTAGAAAGGAATGATCTCATCAACAGCAGCCAACATGGTTTCAGGGACGGGAAATCCTGTGTCACAAACCTACTGGAGTTCTATGACATGGTGACAGCAGTAAGACAAGAGAGAGAGGGGTGGGTGGATTGCATTTTCTTGGACTGCAAGAAGGCGTTTGACACAGTTCCACACAAGAGATTGGTGCAAAAACTGGAGGACCAAGCAGGGATAACAGGGAAAGCACTACAATGGATCAGGGAATACTTGTCAGGAAGACAGCAGCGAGTCATGGTACGTGGCGAGGTGTCAGAGTGGGCACCTGTGACCAGCGGGGTCCCGCAGGGGTCAGTCCTAGGACCAGTGCAGTTTCTGGTATTTGTGAACGACATGACGGAAGGAATAGACTCTGAGGTGTCCCTGTTTGCAGATGACGTGAAGTTGATGAGAAGAATTCACTCGATCGAAGACCAGGCAGAACTAGAAATGGATCTGGACAGGCTGCAGACCTGGTCCAGCAATTGGCTCCTGG
>NC_091362.1:1767170-1774670 GCF_038502225.1 Cherax quadricarinatus
AAAGGGATGTTAGGAAGTACCTCTTCAGTGATAGAGTTGTTGGGAACTGAAATAGCCTAGCAAATGATATAGTGGAGGAAGGAACCATACATAGCTTTAAGACGAGATATGGCAAAGCTCAGGGAGCAGAGAGAGAGAGATGACCTAGCAGAGATCAGTGAAGAGGCGGAGCCAGGAGCTGAGTATCGACACCTGCAACCACATTTAGTTGAGTACAATTAGGTGAGTACAATTAGGTGAGTACACACACACACACACACACACACTCACCTGTGACGAGCGGGGTCCCACAGGGGTCGGTCCTAGGACCAGTGCTATTTCTGGTCTATGTGAATGACATAGTGGAAGGGATAGACTCAGAGGTGTCCCTCTTCGCAGATGATGTGAAGTTAATGAGGAGAATTAAATCAGATGAGGATCAGGCAGGACTACAAAGAGACCTGGACAGGCTGAACACGTGGTCCAGCAACCCTGCCAAATGCAAAGTCATGAACACCGGGGAAGGACAAAGAAGACCACAGACAGAGTATAGGCTGGTGGAAAAAGACTGCAAGCCTCACTCAAGGAGAAAGATCTTGGGGTGAGCATAACACCGAACACGTCTCCAGAAGCACACATCAACCAGATAACTGCTGCAGCATATGGGCGCCTGGCAAACCTGAGAATAGCATTCCGTTACCTTGGTAAGAAATCGTTCAAGACTCTGTACACTGTGTACGACAGGTCCATACTGGAGTATGCAGCACCAGTTTGGAACCCATACCAGGTCAAACACGTCAAGAGAAAGTGCAAAGGTTTGCAACAATGTTAGTTCCGGAGCTCTGGGGAATGTCCAACGAAGAAAGGTTGTGGGAAATCGGCCTGAAGACCTGGATGACAGGTGGGTAAGGGGAGACATGTTAGCGACATACAAAATACTGTTGGAATAGATAAGGTGGACAGAGACAGGATGTTCCAGAGAGGGGACACAGGAACAATGGGTCAGAACTGGAAGCTGAAGATTCAGATGAGTCAAAGGGATGTTAGGAAGTACCTCTTCAGTCATAGAGTTGTCGGGAACTGGAATAGCCTAGCAAATGATATAGTGGAGGTAGGAACCATACATAGCTTTAAGACGAGGTATGGCAAAGCTCAGGGAGCAGAGAGAGAGAGGATCTAGCAGAGATCAGTGAAGAGGCGGAGCCAGGAGCTGAGTATCGACCCCTGCAACCACAATTAGGTGAGTACACACACACACACACACACACACACACACACTCACTTGTGACGAGCGGGGTCCCACAGGGGTCGGTCCTAGGACCAGTGCTATTTCTGGTATATGTGAATGACATGGTGGAAGGGATAGACTCAGAAAATGACTTTGTGAAGGATGATACATTTATTAAGTATAATGATTCTGTTGATTTGTTTGAAGTAAATGTTTTACAAGATATGGATAAAATAGAGATTAATTAATGCACAGCTAGAGGATCAGGCAGGAATTACAAGAAAGGCAATGCAGTGGATGAGGGAATACCTAACAGGAAGGAAATAACCGAGGAAGAAGTGAAGAGGCTGCTAAGCAAGCTAGATACCTGAAAGGCGATGGGGCCGGATAACATCTCTCCATGTGCACCCACTCTGACGAGGTGTCAGAGTGGGTGCCTATGACGAGCAGGGTTTCACAAAAGTCAGCCCTAGGACCGGTACTGCATCTGGTGTATATGAATGACATAACGGAAGGAATAGACTCAGAAGTCTCCCTGTTTGCAGATGATGTGAAGTTGAAGAAAATAATTCAATCAGACTAGAACGACGCAGAACTACTGAGGGATCTGGACAGGCTGCAGGCTTCGTTCGGAAATTGATTCATGGAGTTCAACCCCACCAAGTGCAAAGTCATGAAGATTGGAGGAAAAGCAAAGAAGACTGCAGACGAAGGACAGTCTGGGGAGGGCCAGAGACTACAAACCTCACTCATGAAAAAGGATCTTGGGGTGAGTATAACACCAGGCACATCTCCTGAGGTACACATCAACCAAATAACTGCTGCAGCACATGGGCGCCTATCAAACCTAAGAATAGTATTCCTACATCACAATAAGGAATCATTCAGGACTCTGTACACCGTGTATGTCAGGCCTTTATTGGATTATGCAGCACCCACACCTAGCCAAGCATGTAAGGAAATTAGTAAAAGTGCAAAGGTTTGCAGCAAGACTAGTCTAGGAACTAAGGGAACATGTCCTATAAAGAGAGGTTAAGGGAAATCGACCTGATGACACTAGAGGACAGGAAAAATAGTGATGATATGATAACGACATATAAAATACTGAGAGGAATTGACAAGATGGACAGAGACAGGATGTTCCAGAGGTGGAACACAGCCACATGGGGTCATAATTGGAGGTTGAAGACTCATGTGAATCACAGGGATGTTAGGAAGTATTTCTTCAGTCACATAGCTGTCAGGAAGTGGAATAGCCTGGGAAGTGATGTAGTGGAGGCAGGATTCATACATAGCCTTAATAATAGGTATGATAAGGCTCATGGAGCAGAAAGAGTGACCCAGTAGCGACCAGTGAAGAGGTTTACCCAGGAGCTATGAATCGACCCCTGCAACCACAAATAGGTGAGCACACACACACACACACACACACACACACACACACACACACACACACACACACACACACACACAAACACACACACACAAAAAATATGACATTATCTCACGTGCAATTTTCCACAAAGCTGCAGTAACTGCAGCATCCTAGCAGTATTAAAAAGGGATCTCAAAAGAGAGTATATAAAGGCAAGGGAACCAAGGGTGGCTGGACCGTAATGGAACTGGTAGAAAGGCTCAATAGCAAAATGGATCAAGAATAGGAAAAAAGGTTAAATGAAATTTGCATTAACACGTTAGAGAAGCTACCTGCAGAGAGCAAGAAATGGAAATCACGAGCTGTAGCTACTAAGGTAAAGATGCAGGAACTCGAGGAAAGATTTAATGTGCTGAAACAGGATATAAAGATATAATCTGAAAGGAGCAAGGTGATTGAAACTGAAACATCAACAGACAAAGAGTGACCTGTAGGAGAGCGTGGAGTTAAGAAGTTCCTTGCAGAAGTAGTATCAGGCCATCACAGAGTCTGGGAGATGTTAAGAAAAACAACAAAGGAGATGCTTAAATTAGATCAGTGATATGGAGGGAAAAAAATGTCAGGAAGAGAGTTAGAGGTCATTAATTATTCATGAGTTTCAGGAGGCTTAAGGGAAGACCTATGATGAAAGAAAGTATTGTGAGGAAAATGAGACTAAGAACATCATCACAATAACAGGAGAGAAGGACATATCTCAGGTAGCAAATTTTCACAGATTTGGGGGGTATACGAGGGAATAAATCGACCAATGAAATTGACACTAGACAGAAGTGGTGCGGGACAGGATACTACAACAACTGAGAGCGAGAGTAAGAAGACACCAGTGGAAGGAGAGCGAGACAGGACAGGCAATAATAGAGAAGAAAGTTAAGCCCCTGGGGGAACACAAAACACAAATGTTTACAGAATCCCCTCAATCCCTGTCATCCTATACCAACTAAACACAATAACCAGAAACAAATCACATTCCACTGCCCCCCCCCCCAAGCACTAATTTCACAATCACTGCAGCCTCCCACAGTATACCACCCTGCCTCCCACATCCCCCAGACTGCACCATCTTCTTTAACCTATCAAAATAATGTACTGGAAAAGAAGCTAAAGGTATGGTTCACCAATGCAGCTGGAATAAATAAGAGTGATTAGTGGCACGAAGGAATCATTGAAGCCTCCCCTGACATCATAGTACTAACAGAGACAAAACTTACAGGGATAACAGATGCAATCTTTCCAAATGAATATCAGATCCTGAGGAAAGGCTGATATATAAGAGAGGAGGAAGAGTGACACTGCTTATAAAAAAAATAGAGTTTTCAGGAAATGGGAAGAATGGACAAAGGGTATTCAGGTAAATTCATTGTAAGGAACACTTCAGACTGGGGGTTCAAAGGAGAACCACTCAACAGCAGGATGCCAAGACAAGAGCAATGGTAGATACACTAGCTGAAGTGGCCACAAGGGCTAATGTGGGTAGGACAAAATTACTCATCATGGAGGATTTCAATCATAAAGAGAATGACTGCAAAAATCTAGAGCCACATGGGGGACCAGAAACGTAGAAGGCTAAGATCCTGGAGACAGTATTGGAAACTTCATGCACAAACATGTTAGGTATACAACCAGAGGGAGAGATGAGTAAATGTTACAGCAAGGCTGGATCTCATATTCACACTGAACAGTTAAGACATAGGGGATATCACACACGAAAGACCCCTTGGTGTTAGTGATCAGAATGTCCTGAGTTTTGAATACCTTGAAGAGTTAGCAGTGGAGAACGCAGGAACACGAGAAGGACGGGAGAAGCCAGACTTCAAAAAAGGGGATTACATAGGCATAAGGAGATTCCTGCATGAAAAACAGAGGGAAAGAGAACTAGAGGGAAAGACAGTAAATGAAATGATGAAACTAGTGAACACTAAGTGCAGCGAAACAGAGAAGTTCATACCAAAGAGTAACAGAAGACAATGGAAAGACCCGAATGGTTTAAGTGGATGTGTAAAGAGGCCAAAGTCAAGTGTCCTAGAGCATGGAAAAAGTATAAAGGACAAAGGACTCAAGAAAACAATGAGTTGAGCAAAAGAACCAAAAAAGAATATGAAAGGATGAGGAGAGAAGCCCAGAGACAATACGCGAATGACATAGCATCAAAAGCTAGATCTGAACCAAAGTTGTTATACAGTCACATTAGAAGGAAAACATTAGTCAATGACCAGGTGATGAGGCTGAGGAAAGAGGGAGGGGAGTTGACAAAGAGTGACCAGGAAGTATGTGAAGAACTTAACACAAGATTTAGAGAAATATTCACGGTAGAGACAGAAATGCTTCTAGCAAACCGAGGAGGTAGGGTGCGCCAGCAAATGTTGGACACAATACACGTAACCAAGGAGGAGGTGAAGAAACTGCTGGGTGAACTAGATACCTTGAAGGCTGTGGGCCCAGATAACAATTCTCCATGGAACCTGAGAGAGAGAGAACAGAGGAACTGTGTGTGCTGCTAGCAACAATGTTCAATAAAGCTATCAAAACAGGGCAATTGCCTGAGGCGTGGAAGACAGCATGTGCAGCTCTAATTTTTATGAAAGGAGACAGACAGGTAGCGTTAAACTAAAGACCAGTGTCATTGACATGTATAGTAAGTAAAGTAATGGAAAAGATTATCAGGAGAATAGTGGCGGAGCACATTGAAAGGATTGGGCTCATACATGGCAATCAGCACGGCTTCAGAGATGAAAAATCCTGTGTCACAAATCTATGATAAGGTAACAGAAGTGAGACAAGAGAGAGAAGGATGGGTAGAGTGGCGCTCCAGAACGGTCAGTCCTAGGTCTAGTGCTGTTTCTTGTATATGTGAATGAGATGATGGAAGGAATAGATTCAAAAGTGTCGATATTCGCTGATGAAGTGAAACTAATGAGCACAATAGAAGTGAGCAAGGATCAGGAAAGATTACAAGATGATCTGGAAAGGCTACAAGTTTGGTCCGACAAATAGCTTCTTAAGTTTAACCCCAGCAAGTGCAAAGTTATAAAGATTGGGGAAGGACAAAGAAGACTGCAGACGGAGTACAAGTTAGGGGAGCAAAGGCTGGAAACTTCACTTTAAAGAACGATCTTGGGGAAAGCATTATACCAAGCATGTCCCCTGAGGCACACATCACACAAGACTGCAGCAACATGTGGGAGTTTGGTAAACCTGAGAATAGCATTTCGACATCTAAGTAAGGAGACATTCACGACACTGTACACCCTGTAGGTTAGGCCCATACTGGAGTATGCAGCACCAGTTTGGAAGCCACACCTAATCAAACTCGTCAAGACATTGGAGAAAGTGTAAAACTTTGCAACAAGACTAGAGCCAGAAATGAGGGGTGTCTTACCAGGAGAAGTTAAGTGAAGTCATGCTGATGACACTAGAGGATAGGAGGGATGGGGAGGACATGATAACGACGTATAAAATACCGAGAGGAAGTGACAAGATGGACAGCTCTGGAATGTTTCAGAGATGGGACACAGGAACAATGGACCACATTCGGAAATTGAAAACCCAGATGAGCCACTGGGATGTTAGGAAGTATTTCTTTATCCACAGAGTTGTTAGGAAGTTCAGTAATCTGGAGAGTGTAGTGGAGGCATGTTCCATACACAGTTTTAAGAAGATATATGATAAGGCTCTAGGAGCAAGGAAAGAATGACCTAATATCGACCAGTGAAGTATCAACCAGGAGCTATGAACCGACTCCTGTAACCACTGGCAGGTGAGTACACACATAAACACATACACGGGAGAGGTCAATCTTCATCAACGGGCTTCAGGAGAGCGAAGGGAAGACTTATGATGAAACACGGCAAAAAGAAAAATACGAGATTGAAAATATCATCAAACAAGAGAGGAGGACACGTCTGAGCTAATAAATTTTCAGAGAATAGGAGGGGGTACTCGATGGAAAGAAATCAGCCAGTCAAACTGATTTTTAAGACAGAAACAGTGCAGAACTGTGCAGAAATCATAGCTAAAGGAATGAAAAACATACCGGTGGGTGTTCATAGACCGCGATAAAATGTGGATAGAACCCTGAGAGAGAGAACACAGAGAGGAAAGGGGCAAGAGAGACAAGGCAAGAATCCATAGAGAACAACAAGAGTAGAGTGGAGCAGAGTAGGCAAACACACAGAACCACCCTCAGAACCCCGCAGCCTATACTCCCAACTCCCAACCCACAATACGCAGTAGAATCCCATAGCGCTCTGCCAGGACCAACACACCCACCCCCACAAACTCCTAGAATACAGTGTTGGAGAGGAAACTGAAGGTATGGTACACCAACGCGGATGGTATAATGAATAAGTGGGAGGAGTGGCACGAAAGAATCACAGAGGGGTCATCAGACATTATAGCCCTCACAGAAACCAAGCCCTCAGGAATCATAAAAATTCCATCTTCCCAACTGGACATCAGATCCTGAGGAAGGACATGGGGAACAGGGGGGGTGTTGGAGGAGTGGCACTGCTTATGAAAAACCAATGGGGTTTTGAGGAGCTGAAGAGAGGAGACAGAGGAGAAGCAAGGGACTACATAATAGGTACACGTCAGACAGAAGATCCCAAGGTGGTGATTGCAGTGATGTATAACCGACCACGCAATAGCAGCAGGCCAAGACATGTATATGATGAGAGCAACAGAGAGATGGATGATACACTGGCTGAAGTGGCCAGAAGGGCCCATGTGCACAGGGCAAAACTGCTGGCTGAGGGTGACTTCAATCACAAAGAACTCGACTGGGAAAATCTGGAGCCACATGGGAGCCTAGAAACGTGGAGGGGTAAGATGTTGGAGGTGGTACTGGAAAACCTTATGCATC